>NC_068448.1:59214081-59464657 GCF_023373465.1 Oncorhynchus keta | reverse complement strand
GGGACAGTGGGAGTCAAATGAGGTGGAAAAGGACAAGAGTAGGGTCACAAATAAGGATTTAGCAGAAGATACAGATTGTAGGATAGAAGAGGAGAGAGTAGTCGGTGACAGAAATCGAAGATTGAGATGGCGCATTGCCATCTGGGTAGGGGCTGAGTGAGTAGTGATCAGAAACCTGGAGGGGGGTTGCAGTGAGATTAGTAGGCAAACAGCATCTAGTAAAGTTGAGGTCAAGTGTATTGACTGCCTTATGAGTGGGAGGGGCCTGGGAAAGGGTTATGTCAAAAGAGGCAAGGACGGGAAAGAAAGAGTTGGAAAGAAATGAGTCGAAGTCAAGTGTTGGGAGGTTGAAGTCTCCAAGTATGACTAGTGGTGAACCATCATCGGAAAATGAGCTTATCAAGGAGCTCATTGAGGAAATCTCCAAGGGCACTTGGTTGGAGAGAGATCAAATCAAATTGTATTTGTCACATCCGCCAAATACAACAGGTGTAAACGTTACAGTGAAATGCTTGCTTACAAGCGCTTAAGAAAAAAAAAAAGTAAGAGATAAGAATAACAAATAATTAATAAGGAGCAGCAGTAAATAACAATAGCGGGGCTTTATACAGGGGGTACTACTACAGAGTCAATGTGGAGACTATATACAGGGGTACTACTACAGAGTCAATGTGGAGACTATATACAGGGGGTACTACTACAGAGTCAATGTGGAGACTATATACAGGGGGTACTACTACAGAGTCAATGTGGAGACTATATACAGGGGGTACTACTACAGAGTCAATGTGGAGACTATATACAGGGGGTACTACTACAGAGTCAATGTGGAGACTATATACAGGGGTACTACTACAGAGTCAATGTGGAGACTATATGTGGTATTACTACAGAGTCAATGTGAGACTATACAGGGGGTACTACTACAGAGTCAATGTGGAGACTATATACAGTGGGTACTACTACAGAGTCAATGTGGAGACTATATACAGGGGGTACTACTACAGAGTCAATGTGGAGACTATATACAGGGGGTACTACTACAGAGTCAATGTGGAGACTATATACAGGGGGTACTACTACAGAGTCAATGTGCGGGGGCACTGGTGTCGAGGTAATGCATGTCTCCGTTCAGGGCCAAATGTCTAGGGAGATGAACTCAGCCTTGTTGACCACCGATTGGCAGTTCCAAAGCCTGCTGGAAACAAGGAATTCCACCTCGGTTGTGAGAGCAGGGTACACTAGAATAGAAGGGTTGTAGCCCCGGTTGGGGAGCGTCTATAAAGCTTACATGGAGAGGAGGAAACAGGTATAGAAATCACACCCATACTTGACAAAGCATCTAAAGAGCAGCAAGAGACAATCTGAAAATAACTAGGGAAGATACTCAAGTGAGAGAGTGGTGTGAAGCTTTCCTCTCGTTCCTTCCTCGAACAACTCGGCTGAACGTCTTCGTTTCAGCGACAGTCTTTGTTTAGGGCGACAACACCGCCGCTTGACAAGACCTCGCTGAAAAACTAGGGAGAGACTGAAGTACTAACACTATTTGCTGATTGCCTAGCAGAGGTGAAGAAAAATACCCCCTCCAACAGACACACCCACCAATCATCACAAAGCTATCACAAATTGACCTGAATCCAGTCCAAGTCAATGTTCCAATACTTCATAGTCACAAGTACTGAGCATTCAGCAGCGATGATTAAGTAGGCTACTAGGTAGAGGGGCTGCACTTAACTAGAACTGCACTAGCCAGACTATACCAACAACAACACTTATTGAAAGACGGAAATATACTTAGGCTACTATTGCAGAGATGTGTTGTCTTTTCAGGCTATAGATGTATATGTGTCTCTGCCCCATGCCTCTCAGAGCCTGTGCAGCTAATAGCCTGCGAAATTCTGTCACAAAATATCACCTCAGATGTTCTACAGGGGAGCTTTAGTGAGATTGCACGGATGGAAAAATGTGCGGACATAGGATCCTTTAGTGGAAGGATATTTCACCAGAAGTGCCTCACTGCTGTATTACGGCTCCCAGTCCCATGTCAGAGAGAATTAGGAGAGGAGGCAGAGGAAATGTAGACCCCGTAATGAGAACTATACTCCCTACAGCCCTCATTGCAACGGATGGCGTAGTCACACTTTGGGCTGTAATGCTGTACACATAATGCAGCCAGACCCATTATTGTGTGGTTCCATTAGGCAGCTGATTGAATAATTTGTCTTTCATGATCATCAATGCTAAAAACAAGGTGCTCTCTAACTTATGTATGATGTGCTTAGTTACCCCAGTAGCTCGATATTTCTTTGCAAAGATGATGAGGAAGGGACATGTTTTTTTAAGGCAAAGTGGGGACACAGATTACAGTGTCTGGATGGAGGATTGTTGGAGACATCAGGCTAAGTCATTCCACAGGCGCTCTAAGTAATGAATAGTCTATATAGAACTTACGACAGGTAGCCCTACGCTGAATCAATGACCACAAATGAGATGGACAATAGCTATTTCCTCCATCTAAGCCGATACTCTATATCAGGGGTGTCAAACTCATTCCATGGAGGGCTGAGTGTCTGCAGGTTTTTGTTATTATCTTTCAATTTGTGTCTAATTAAGACCTAGACAACCAGGTGATGGGAGTTCCTAACTAATCAGTGACCTTCATTTATCTATGTAGTACAAGGGAGGAGTAAAAACCTGTTGACACTCGGCCCTCCATGGAATTAGTTTGACATCTGTGCTCTATACCAGTGTGTGGAAACAGTTGATATGTAACTCAAATGCAGCTTCTATTGCTATATTGCTAAGCCTCAACATTACCATCATTTAGTTTAATAACTCAAATACTAATCGGCAGATTAAAACCACAACTGCATTCCTAATGAGCAAAAATGATAAGGTCCTGAGATGTTTTCAAGGTTTTTTAAGGCCAAGTCTTTTCCTTATTGGCTGCGTTTTACACAGGCAGCCCAATTCACTAATTGGTCTTTTGACCAATCAGATCAGCTCTGTGTGACAAAAAAAATATATGTGATTGGTCAAAAGACCAATTAGTGGAAACATTTTCAGAATTGTAATGCCGATAATGCCGATAAGTCACATGATAGAGAAGTAGGCATAACAATAAAAGAAACTGATCCAGAAAGAATATGTTTTTCTAGACTTGGACGTGTAAGAAGAATGAGATAGGTCTTCCACCCCCTCAGATATATGTTAAAAATAGCAAGTCACACTGCATGATAATGACTGAACCTGGCCACTTATGTGATCAGACAGAGCCACAACAGTGTCGTGTTTGCCCACGTATAGTATCCACATAGTGGAGACAGCAGGAATGAAAAGAGGAGCCCATATACATTTTATGGCAGGGGCATAATCCAAATATGAAACAGAAGGCCTGGGTTCATTCAGAGGTCTGCAGTGCCAAGGCAGCAATGCATTTGAAATGTCTCCCGGTTATTTGTGAATTACAGGCCAACTATGACTGATACCATTTCCATTTTAATTTGGAGCCGACTGAACGCGGCCCATCCATCATGAGTTTTTAAAGTCAACATGAGACAGACGACAAAGCAGTTCTGGAACATTGCTCAAACCCAAAAGGCCAGCTCATAACTGCTCTATAAAACTCCATGCTTGTAACCTGCTTTTTCCCTCCTCCCTCCTTCTCTCGCTCCCTGACAGACTTAAGATGGTTAGATAAACATCGGGCGAGGCTAGAGATTGCATTGTGCGACCTGAAATTTAAAACAGAGAAAATCGTATACGGAAAGTTATAATTCTAAAAAGCCACTATGTTAAATGTAAGCATTTGTTTGTTTATTCGTTTCTGCATAATGCTATTTGTATTTTTTCCAGGAGCTCTGTCTGCACTAAAACATGGAGGTGACAGAGGAAACCTACACGTCATATCTACAAATGAAGAGTTTATTTCCAAAGCGATTACATCCACCAATTTTTTCACATTTGTGTTTTTTCATCAGAAATGATTCCTTATGATTTTAGATGTGTATGAATATGTTTTTTGTTGTTGTTGCAAAATTCTATATATCCATTGTTTAGCTGGAATGGAATGTTTGTATCCTGTAAATTTGACTGTGATATGTGGTTGTCTCACCTAGCTATCTTAAGATGAATGCACTTACTGTAAGTCGCTCTGGATAAGAGCATCTGCTAAATGACTAAAATGTCAAAGTATTACATAGAGATCTCATATTACTGTATTGAATTTTTTTATGAATTTTTTTATATTTTTTATTTTACCTTTATTTAACTAGGCAAGACAGTTAAGATTTTTTTTAAATTTACAACGACGGCCTAGGAACAGTGGGTTAACTGCCTTGTTCAGGGGCAGAACAACACATTTGTACTTTGTCAGCTCCGGGATTCAATCTAGCAACCTTTTGGTTACTGGCCCAACACCACTAGGCTACCTGCTGCCTCTATCTCTAATATTGATCTCACAAATATATCAGTTGTAAAGATCTTTATTGAAAATGTATTTATTTGTTACATTTGACTGTGTAAAACCTAGCAGTACTATTTACTTCTCTGAGAGTGAGGCGAATATACAGAATTTTGCTAAATAAAATTATTTGATTATTTGTCTCTCTGAAATGAAACCATCAAGTGATAGATTTTTAAAAAAGACATGTCTGTCATTAAACACCCCCATGTCATGATTTGATAGTGAAAAAACACACAAATATCTTTCATAATTTCTTTAAACAATAAAAGCTCATTTCCAAACATTTCTGAAAATGGATATATAGCGTTTTGGAATTCAACAATACTTTTCAGAAGCCAAACTGGTCCGTTAGTAAAGATGAATCATTTTGATTGACCACCCATTTTTGTCTTTTGGCAAAACTTTACTTAAAGCCTGCAGGTATAAAGAGTCATAACTTGTTATAAACACTTGGGAGCCTTTATATTGTCTTATGATAAGTGAAGTAAAAAGCAGTGGTTGCCTGTTGTTCAAGTGATTCAGCAAAGAAAGGATTGATATTGTTCATAGACTGCATTCAGGTGAAAAGCCAAGCCAATTGGGCTTCATGGTTTACAAGCCAATTGGGCTTCATGGTTTACAAGCCAATTGGGGCTTTATTAAGCTTCATTAATCAGGAACAACAGCATCCGAGCAGAGTAATTAATTAATCTATTTTAATCAGATTGAAACAAGATGATCCCATTATTTTGAAAGGCGTCTGGCTAGTCAAGGAGGGAAATCACATGCAGGACTTCAGTCAGCGAGAGATGAGATACAAAAGAAAGCCTTTAATTGAGACATTGCAAAGTCTAACAAACCTGTTTTGTAACATATCTTGAAAATGAGTGTGTAGGCCTAATGGCTCTCAATTCAAATACCTTTACAACAAGTATTGAAGCCACCTAAGTGGTCTTTCTATTGTAAATAAAAGCTCTCCACATCAGTCTAGACCCATTGTCTTACTTCAGATTGTGTCACTCCTAGGCAACGCTCATCCCTCAACCGATCTGTCTTGTAGGACATGCAACTCATTTTCAAATTGTAATATTGAGCATTTGTTATATCACTGTGCTCCCGTATGAGTCTCCATGGAATAGGCTAAATAACTAGCTAAATGATTAATAACATTGTAACAGTGTTTTAAAAGTGCTGGCTATCTCCTGCAAAAATGATGTGCCAGGACATCGGTCGTTAGTGCAGTGACAACATGATCAGCTGCTTAGCTTACTGTTGTAAACATTAGTTAGCTAGTTAGCTCTACCTTGCTTTACTAACATAAAACTCGTGTTTAGCCTGTTTAAATTACCCTGATGTTGTAGACATGCAGCACCACAATTAGGAGGGACTGTTATCAGAAATCAGTCTGTAGATCCTGTTTCTCTGTGATCGCAAAGGTTACTTTGTATTGTTGGGTCAGCTGAGCACAGCAGCTGACTCGGAACTGACTGGAGGCTACTCAATGACTCGCGGCAGAACACCTGCTTCAGGAAAACGCATAATAATGTTAGAATTAGCGCTACTCCTGTAGCTTGCTAACTAGCGAGCTTTGTTTGAATGCATTGAACATTGTGTGTGCAGCACTACGCAAGGTAGGTTGGTTAGCAACATTGTTTCAGTGTTGACATGCAGGCTGCTGATGTTGGACAGATTTATGCTAGGTTTAGTGCCCTTTGTCAAACTTGAGAACTGCTGCTTTTTGAACGACACATATCTTTAACTAGATGTAAAAGGGATTGATTTAAACTTCCAATAGAAATGAAAAAAAATGATGGACAGATTTATTGTTTTAGCTTATAGTGATTCCGACTGTTACGAATCAGAAATGGGGTTCAGCAAACAATGTCATCCTAGGTAATATTTTCAAATGTTAGACATCACATTGTAGCCAAACTCATTTTGATCTATTCCATTACCCTTTGCGAGATATGACAAAGATCAGTGCAGGTGGAATCAATGCACTATCTGACATAAGACAATGGTCTAGACCAAGCACTCTCTCATCGGCCCTACTGTATATTTATGTGGGTACATTGGATTTGTATAGATTTGTGTGAAAACATCTGTGAATGACAGGGTGTGTTTAGGAGTGTTTTAATTTCAACTAGATTCAAGCAAACATTTGCATCATGTTTTTTATTTTCACTGTGACCTTTGTTTCCCTTAAAATGGCACTAAAACAGCATTTTCCAGCAGTTGTAGTGATTCCTCTCAATACACAATCAGGCTTTCTAAAACCCTGTTGTGTGATGTCTTTTGGAGATTTGCAAATATTACATGTAAATGGTTGTTATTGGTCTCCAATCCCAGGAGTCCTTCCGCTCGCATGATTTTATGACGCACATCTGTGTGGTAGAGCTGTCCAGCATCACCTGCTAACCCCACAAAGTGAAGAAGACCTCAGCCCAGTTTCTACTCCTAAAAAAAAACACATTGCTCTCTTTAAGGCTCTTTTTGACCTCTCTACCATTCTTTCTTCATCTCCCTTTGTGTATTTATTTCTCTCTTCCTCCAATCCTTTACAACATATTTGATCTAATTGGATGCATACAGTAGAACCCCATTTGGAACACAGTTGTATTGTTCTTGAAGTGTTTTTTGGTTTGTTTGCACCCTGTGTCTATGCAAGGGGAGTACTTGGAATGTCTGACTCATCCAATGCCTGTTGAGACACAATATATGTCTGTTTTAAAATGTGGAAATGAACTGATACAGTGGGTATCAAGTATGAGAGATTAGAGGAAATAGAAAACAATGTAAATAATGGCAGACGACACAACACAAACGGCAGCTTATCCAATGCAGTCCAATCACATTTGCTTTGTTTTCTCTTTCTCATTCGACTTTCCACATTAATCATAGCAGGGACTGTCTCTGCATGATCGAGCCAAATTATTACAGCTAAACACACAAGACTGCGGAATCATTTAAAGGCCCAGTGCGGTCATAATCGTGAGTTGCCATTCTCGATACACACAAGAAACTGTTGTGCATGAAACACCCAGCAGCGTTGCTTTTTTTTGACACAAATCGGTGTGCCTGGCACCTACTACCGTACCCCGTTCAAAGGCACTTAAATCTTTTGTCTTGCCCATTCACCCTTTCTATAGCACACATACACAATCCATGTCTCAACTGTCTCAAGGCTTAAAAATCCTTATTTAACCTGTCTCCCCCCTTCATCTATACTAATTTGAAGTGGATTTAACAAGTGACATCAATAAGGGTTCATAGTTTTCACCTGGATTCATGGAAAGAAAAGGTGTTCTGAATGTTTGTATACTCAGTGTACTTCCACACTACACTAAAAAAATGAGGGGTTCAACAAGGGTTCTTCTCAGATCCTCTAAGTTCTTTGAAGAACCTTAGGGTTCTTGGAACTGAAAATGGACCCCAAAATGTTCTTCCAAAAACCCTATATGAGATGGGGTTCATCGAGGAATCTCCTTAGTTGGTATGGGTTCTTCCAGGAACATTAGGATTTGAATTTGAAAGGACAGCAGGTGCAGGTGCAGGCACTTAACTGAAAAATGTAAAAATCTCAATTTAAGGTCATATTTGTCCCTTGTAGGATCTAAATTGATGTTATTTTACGATGATACCATTTACCTTTTCATATTTGTGCAAGTCTATCTAAAACATAAAATGGACACAATTCAATGGATATCAATCAACATAGAGGTCAGAATATATATGCTATAAGAATATGCTGAAGGCTAGCTGTATTGGGTGCAGGTGACTGGACTGCTCACTTTGTGTCCGCAGGTATATAGACGACGAGGCATACAAGGGTATGTCAATTGGTATTGGTATGTTATGCAGATCACATTTACCATTCCTGCTCCCTTACCTCGTCAATGAAAATCTCACAGGCCTCTACATTATGGACAACCGTGTTTTTCATTCACATTTACCACAAAAACCAAGGTATGAAAACTCTGTTATGTGCATGTTTTGTTAAACATCTGTATAATTGCTATTTTTTGGGATTTACAGACTTCACCCTCCCTACACCTCTTGTGAATTTAACAGGAAACCTGTTTGATCACCATGCACTGCAAAATCATTCTGGCTGTGGATACGGAGAACATCAACACATTAACATCAACACGCCAGAGGATAAACCCATTAGACTTGGGGCTCTGCTGGGAGTTTTCATCATATTTGTATTATTTTATTCTGCTTTGCTACTAAAATCATAACAAACACTGACAACTAAAATATTGTGTTATTGTTGTTGTTCTTATGCATATTATTATTATTAATAATATTAATAGGGGAAGGGGGGGTAGTTCAAAAATATAGCCCAATAGGTTCTTCAAAAGGTTCTTTGAGGATCCATTAAAAGGGGTTCTTTGAATAACTTATAGTGGTTCCCTACAGTTTCAATTTGAAGGACCCTTAAAGAATACTGCGGGAACCTTTTGTTTTTAAAGTGTATGTGGTTGGAATAATACTGTGATATAGTGAAAATGATGATAATGCCCTTTTAGTGTAAGAGCTGTTTGAAAAGACCGCCTGAAATGTTTGTCTGTTTTGGTGGGATGGAGTTTTCAAGGCGGTTAATTAGTTAATAGAGCAATAAGAAAGAGAGTTCCAAAGGACTCCGCCAAAAGCAGCTAGTTGTCAGTTTTCCCCTCCCCACTCAGACCGCACCCAGGCAGTCCTAGCTAAATTCTTGCTTGATTACCTGCTCTTTGCTAAGAAGCTATTTGTGTTTCTTTTTGACCATTTTAATTGAAAACAATCACCGTAAGGTACATAAATGTTGTTACCCAGAAATGGTTTGATATTGAGATAAAAACGACTGCATTTTGCCTTTAAGTGTCTGGGCCCCTCACAGTGGAGATAGAGAAATGATTAATAGCTTCAACAAAACCGGACAGAAATGTAAAAAATATTAACATTGACTGCTGCCTAGGGTGGTTCTCTTTACGTAAATCTAAATACAGTAGCTGCAGGCTAGCTGTAGGCTCACTGTACATTAAATACACAATTACAGAGCGAAGTAAACACTGTCTCTGTGACTATACCCTCACTAACATACTTCTAAGAATGCTTTCCCAATACATTGTGTCTTATTAAATACTATTCTAGTGTGGACATTGGAACTGAACCACAGCATCTAATTCAACTGACCACATTCATATAGTGTCATAATATATTGATATGTATTCCATGTACTGATAACTATAATGTCATGGTGCACAACAATAAATGGTCAATAACCAGAATGTCACAAGTAAAACAAGAGAAATGGTGTGTTCTCCCTTGTACATATTGGATGAATGCTGACATTGCTGTAAGTATTTTATGTATCAGCTGATATTGCTCTTCTGCAAATAGATGATTCATGAAATCTCAGATTGTTACAATCAGATAATGTCATACATCATGGTTCAGCGGTAATGAAAGAATCAGGTTGTCCTTTATTGGAAATGTGGCATAGTCGCCTAAGGGAGGACAAGCTTGAGCTCGCTGTTTTTAGTACAAGAAGGGAGAATTACTTCGATAATAGGAGCGCGAACAGAGGAATATACAACACAAATATTGCTCATAGGAGCTTGCGTTCTATAATACTTGTCATCAAACAATAATATGTTGGCACTAGTTTTGGATCCACATAAGCATCTTTTATTTTATTTTATTTCACCTTTATTTAACCAGGTAGGCCAGTTGAGAACAAGTTCTCATTTACAACTGCGATCTGGCCAAGAGAAAGCAAAGCAGTGTGACAAAAACAACAACACAGAGTAACACATAAACAAACTTACAGTCAATAACACAATAGAAAAATCTATGTACAGTGTGTGCAAATGTAGAAGAGTAGGGAGGTAAGGCAATAAATAGGCCATAGAGGCGAAATAATTACAATTTAGCATTAACACTGGAGTTGTAGATGTGCAGATGATGATGTGCAAGTAGAGATACTGGGGTGCAAAAGAGCCAGAGGATAAATAACAATTCACTTAATTAATTAATTAACAATATGGGGATGTAGTAGCTGGATGTGCTATTTACAGATTGGGTGTGTACAGGTACAGTGATCGGTAAGCTGCTCTGACAGCTGATGCTTAAAGTTAGAGAGGGAGATATAAGACTCCAGCTTCAGTGATTTTTGCAATTCGTTCCAGTCATTGGCAGTAGAGAACTGTAAGGAAAGACGGCCAAAGTAAATGTTGGCTTTTGGGATGACTCGTGAAATATACTTGCTGGAGTGGGTGCTACAGGTGGGTGTTGCTATGGTGACCAGTGAGCTGAGATAAGGCGGGGCTTTACCTAGCATAGACTTATAGATGACCTGGAGCCAGTGGGTTTGGCGACGAATATGTAGTGAGGGCCAGCCAACGAGAGCATACAGGTCGCAGTGGCGGGTAGTATATGGGGCTTTGGTTACAAAACGGATCTCACTGTAATAGACTACATCCAGTTTGCTGAGTAACGTGTTGGAGGCTATTTTGTAAATGATATCAACGAAGTCAAGTATCGGTAGGATAGTCAGTTTTATGAGGGTATGTTTGGCAGCATGAGTGAAGGAGGCCTTGTTGCAAAATAGGAAGCCGATTCTAGATTTAACTTTGGATTGGAGATGCTTAATGTGAGTCTGGAAGGAGAGTTTACAGTCTAACCAGACACCTAGGTATTTGTACTTGTCCACATATTCTAAGTCAGAACCGTCCAGAGTAGTGAAACTAATCTGGCGGACGGGCTCAGGCAACAATCGGTTGAAGAGCATGCATTTAGCTTTACTAGCATTTAAAAGCAATTGGAGGCCACGGAAGGAGTGTTGTATGGCATTGAAGCTTGTTTGGAGGTTTGTTAACACAGTGTCCATAGAAGGGCCAGATGTATACCGAATGGTGTCGTCTGCGTAGAGGTGGACCAGAGAATCACCAGCAGCAAGAGTGACATCATTGATATATACAGAGAAAAGAGTCGGCCCGAGATTTGAACCCTGTGGTACCCCCATAGAGATTGCTAGAGGTCCGGATAACAGGCCCTCCAATTTGACACACTGAACTCTATCTGAGAAGTAGTTGGTGAACCAGGCGAGCAGTCATTTGAGAAACCAAGGCTATTGAGTCTGCCAGTAAGAGTGCGTTGATTGATAGAGTCGAAAGCCTTGGCCAGGTCGATGAAGATGGCTGCACAGTACTGTCTTTTATCGATTGCAGTTATGATATCATTTAGGACCTTGAGCGTGGCTGAGCTGCACCCATTACCAGCTTGGAAACGAGACTGCATAGTGGAGAAGATACGGTGGGATTCGAAATGGTCAGTAATCTGTTTGTTAACTTGGCTTTCGAAGATTTTAGAAAGGCATGGCAGGATGGATATAGGTGTATAACAGTTTGGGTCTAGAGTGTCTCCCCCCTTGAAGAGCTTTCCAATCTTTGGGGATCTCAGACGCTTTCCAATCTTTGGGGATCTCAGACGATATGAAAGAGAGGTTGAACAGGCAAGTAATAGGGGCTGCAACAATTTTGGTGGATCATTTTAGAAAGAGAGGGTCCGGATTGTCTAACCCAGCTGATTTGTAGGGATCCAGATTTTTCAGCTCTTTCAGAACATCAGCTGTGTGAATTTGGGTGAAGGAGAAGTGTGGGGGCTTGGACAAGTTGCTGCAGGGGGTGCTGAGCTGTTGGCCGGGATAGGGGTAGCCAGGTGGAAAGCATTGCCAGCCGTAGACAAATTCTTTTTGAAATTAGCGATTATCGTAGATTTATCCGTGGTGACAGTGTTTCCTAGCCTCAGCGCAGTGGGCAGCTGGGAGGAGGTGCTCATATTCTCCATGGACTTTACAGTGTCCCAAAACGTTCTGGAATTAGTGCTACAGGAAGTAAATTGTTGTTTGAAAAAGCTATCCTTAGCTTTCCTAACTGACTGAGTATATTCATTCCTGACTTCCCTGAAGAGTTGCATATCGCGGGGGCTATTCGATTCTAATGCAGAACGCCACAGGATGTTTTTGTGCTGGTTAAGGGCAGTCAAGTCTGGGGTGAAACAAGGGCTATATCTGTTCTTAGTTCTGCATTTTTTGAATGGGGCATGCTTATTTAAGATGGCGAGGAAAGCACTTCTAAAGAGCAACCAGGCATCCTCTACTGACAGGATGAGGTCAATATCCTTCCAGGATACCCAGACCAGGTCGATTAGAAAGGTCTGCTAGCTGTAGTGTTTTAGGGAGAGTTTGACAGTGATGAGGGGTGGTCATTTGACCGCGGACCCATTACGCACGCAGGCAATGAGGCAGTGATTGCTGATATCCTGGTAGAAGACAGCAGAGGTGTATTTAGAAGGCAAGTTGGTCAGGATGATATCTAAGAGCGTGCCCATGTTTACGGATTTAGGGTTGTACCTGGAAGGTTCCTTAATAATTTGTGTGAGATTGAGGGCATCTAGCTTAGTGTCACGCCCTGGCCATACAGAGGCTTTTTACTCTCTATTTTGGTTAGGCCAGCGAGTATGCACAGGCCTGTGTGCTCGGTGCCAGCGTCCCGCATTTGCCTGCTATGCAGTCCAGAACCAAGTCTCCCTCCAGTCTGGATCTGCCAGAGCCGCCCTCCTGTCCGGAGCTGCCAGAGCCGCCCTCCTGTCCGGAGCTGCCAGAGCCGCCCTCCTCTCCGGAGCTGCCAGAGCCACCCGTCAGTCCAGAGGCGCCACCTAAGTGGGCCAAGACTGAGGTGGAGCGGGGTCCATGTCCCACACCCGAGCCACCGCTGTAAAGAAGGCCCACCCGGACCCTCCCCTTTAGACCCGGACCCTCCCCTTTAGAGTCAGGTTTTGCGGCCATAGTCCTTACCTTTAGTGGGGTGTACTGTCACGCCCTGGCCATAGAGAGGCTTTTTATTCTCTATTTTGGTTAGACCAGGGTGTGACTAGGGTGGGCATTCTATGTTCTTTTGTCTATGTTTTTGTATTTCTTTGTTTTTGGCCGGGTATGGTTCTCAATTAGGGACAGCTGTCTGTCGTTGTCTCTGATTGAGAACCATACTTAGGTAGCTCTTGCCCACATGGGTTTTGTGGGTAGTTGCTTTCTGTTTTTGTGTCTGCACCAGACAGTACTGTTTTGGTTGTTCTCTTTGTTGTTTTGTCATTCAGTGTTCTGTTCTATTAAATAATGATGAACACGTACCACGCTGCACCTTGGTCCTCACCTTCTTCCACCAACAGCCGTTACACTTAGATTGTAGGACGGCCTGGGTGTTAAGCATATCCCAGTTTAGGTCACCAAACAGTACAAACTCTGAAGATAGATGGGGGCAATCAATTCACATATGGTGTCCAGGGCACAGCTGGGGGCTGAATGGGGTCTATAACAAGCGGCAACAGTGAGAGACTTGTTTTTGGAAAGGTGGGTTAAAAGTAGAAGCTCAAATTGTTTGGGCACAGACCTGGATTGTTTGACAGAACTCTTCAGGCTATCTCTGCAGTAGATTGCAATTCGGCCCCCTTTGGCAGTTCTATCTTGTTGGAAGATGTTATAGTTAGAGATGGAAATGTCAGGATTTTTGGTCGCCTTCCTAAGCCATGATTCAGACACGGCTAAGACATCAGGGTTGGCAGAGTGTGCTAAAGCATCTTTAAACTGATTGTTCCTAGTTGGCATAGAACAGGTAGAACTGGGGAACGAGTAATGCCATCGGGGTACACTAAATAAAGATGTGATTCACATTTTTATTTTATTTTTTATAATAAATCAATTGTATTTAAAAAAAATAAAAACAAATCTTCACATTTTCAAACAGTCCATTTATATTTTCCTACAGGGCTTCACATTAGGGTGATGTTTTTTCTCACCTGAGTAGCCTCGTATCACTCCCAAAAATAAAATTAAACCATCTAGTGTTCAGCGAAATAACAACACAATGTCAAATACAGGTAGCCTAGTCAAATAATTCAAATCCAATCACATTAACCGTTACTCTCTCGCAGGGATTCCACTAACGGTCAGTATGTAGCCAAACGCAGCTGCTGCTCATTCTGTTTGCTCGAAAATGAATAAATGGTTAAAAAAAGTAAGGCCCACATCCATAGAGACACAAGTACCAGCAGTACTACACTTGCAGCTGTCGACGACACAAGTTGTTCTGCTTCCACAAGCACATCCAATGCTAACATCAGTAATTCTACATTTGTTGTTAGCCCAGCTAGTTGTGAATCTGATGCAGCCAAAGAGCATGCCCCCTTAATGCCCCCCTACCCAGGAAAGCACATAACAACAAACAGGGACGTTGGTCCATCGAAGATGAGAGCCACATTGATTTGATTTGGTGTTTGCTTATATTGGGAGTAGTGCCTTTCCTCAGCCACAGTGTGTTATATGTGCAAAAGTACTATCTCACAACAAAACCTTCACTCTTTTTATTTATTTATTTATTTTTATTTCACCTTTATTTAACCAGGTAGGCTGGTTGAGAATAAGTTCTCATTTACAACTGCGACCTAGCCAAGATAAAGCATAGCAGTGTGAACAGACAGCAACACAGAGTTACACATGGAGTAAACAATAAACAAGTCAATAAAAAATGTAATAAATAAAAAATAGTCTATATACATTGTGTGCAAAATGCAGGCGAATAATTACAATTTAGCAGATTAACACTGGAGTGATAAATCAGATGGTCATGTGCAGGTAGAGATACTGGTGTGCAAAAGAGCAGAAAAGTAAATAAATAAAAACAGTATGGGGATGAGGTAGGTAAATTGGGTGGGCTATTTACCGATGGACTATATACAGCTTCAGCGATCGGTTAGCTGCTCAGATAGCAGATGTTTAAAGTTGGTGAGGGAGATAAAAGTCTCCAACTTCAACGATTTTTGCATTTCGTTCCAGTCACAGGCAGCAGAGAACTGGAAGGAAAGGCGGCCAAATGAGGTGTTGGCTTTAGGGATGATCAGTGAGATATACCTGCTGGAGCGCGTGCTACGGGTGGGTGTTGCCATCGTGACCAGTGAACAGAGATAAGGCGGAGCTTTACCTAGCATGGACTTGTAGATGATCTAGAGCCAGTGGGTCTAGCGACGAATATGTAGCGAGGGCCAGCCGACTAGAGCATACAGGTCGCAGTGGTGGGTGGTATAAGGTGCTTTAGCAACAAAGCGGATGGCACTGTGATAAACTGCATCCAGTTTGCTGACTCTTGCGAAGACATTTAGAAACAAAACATGCCAATTTGAAAAATAAGCCATAGGAGTTTTTTGAGCGAGAAATCAGATGACTTTCGAGTAGTAAGACATGTATAAAAGCAACATATAGCATTAATAAAAAGGGGCTAGAAGCGTCTTATATGGTGAGCTACTAAGTGGCTACGTCAGGCAAGCCCCATACTATTGTGGAGGATTTCATTCTTCCTGCTTCCGCGGATATGGCTGGGACATTGCTGGGGGAAAAGGCCCAAAGAACTAAACAGACAATGCCTTCATCAAACAATACAGTTTCACGACGCATCAGTGACATGGCAGGAGATGTTTTGAAATAATTACTGCTTCGCATACAAGCCAGTGAATTCTATGCATTACAGCTGGATGAGTCAACAGACATGGCGGACCTGGTACAGTTCCTGGTATACGTCCGTTACGTTTATGAGGGTCAATTAAGGAAGACATCCTCTTCTGCAAACCACTGGAAACCAGGACAACAGGAGAGGATATTTTAAAGTACTGGACAGCTTTGTGACATCAAATGGACTTTGGTGGTCAAGATGTGTTGGTATCTGTACTGATGGAGCAAAAGCCATGACAGGGAGACATGGTGGAGTGGTAACACGCGTGCAAACAGTTGCTCCCGACGCCACGTAGGTACACTGCAGAATCCACCGAGAGGCTCTTGCTGCCAAAGGAAAGACGTTTTGGACACTACAGTAAAAATGGTTAACTTTGTTAAAGCATGGCCCCTGAACTTTTGTGTATTTTCTGTACTACGCAATGATATGGGAAGCGACCATGTAACGCTTTTACAACATACAGAAGTGCGCTGGTTATCAAGGGGCAATGTACTGACACGTTTTTTAAAATTGAGAGACGAGCTTAATGTTTTCTTTACTGACCATAATTTTCACTTGTCTGATCGCTTGCATGACGACGAGTTTCTCACACGACTGGCCTATCTGGGTGATGTTTTTTCTCGTCTGAATGATCTGAATCTAGGACTACAGGAACTCCCAGCAACTATATTCAATGTGTGGGACAAAATTGAGGCTACGATTAAGAAGTTGGAGCTCTTCTTTGTCTGCATTAACAAGGACAACACACAGGTCTTTTCATCATTGTATGATTTTTTTGTGTGCAAATGAAGTCAAGCTTACAGACAAAATGTCAAATGTGATATGGCAAAGCATCTGATTGAGTTGGGTGCGCAATTCCTCAGGTACTTTTGCTAAACAGATGACACAACAACTGGATTTCTTATCCCTTTCATGCCCTGCCTCCAGTCCACTTATCGATATCTGAACAAGATAGCCTCAACAAGCGGTTCTGTGAAAATTGAATTTAATCAGAAGCCACTGCCAGATTTCTGGATTGGGCTGCGCTCAGTGTATCCTGCCTTGGTAAATCACACTGTTCAGACACTGATGCAATTTTTGCAACCACGTACCTATGTGAGAGTGTATTCTAGGCCCTCACTAGCATGAAAAGTAAATACAGGCACAGACTGTGTGTGGAAAATGGTTTACGACTGAGACTCTCTCCAATACAACCCAACCTTGCAGAGTTATGTGCATCCTTTCAAACACACCCTTCTCATTAACCTGTGGTGAGTTATTCACAATTTTCAATTAACAAATCAAGTTTTATATGTATAGAGCAAAATGATTGATTATTATTATATTATTATTTGTGCCCTGGTCCTATAAGAGCTCTTTGTCACTCCCCACAAGCTGGATTGTGACAGAAACCCTTTATGTTGAATAAATGGATCATATAGTGTGTGTGTGGCAGGCTTACAATGATGGCAAAAAACAACATTTGAGAGTACTCTGATCCTGGTGCTGGAGGGGGTACGCAGCTGGAGGTTGAATATTTGAAGGGGTATGGGACTATAAAAAGTTTGGGAACCACTGGCCTAGAAAATAACAAAAAAGCCAAATCATGTTCTTGAAATTGTATATTTTCTTACTTGCCTCTTGACACGTACTGAACACTGACTATACCAAACATCAGGAACGCTTTTTCTGCCCTCAGAGCAGCCTCAATTCGTAGGGGCATGGACTCCACAAGCTGTCGGAAGAGTTCCACAGGGATGCTGACCCATGTTGACTCCAATGATTCCCACAGTTGTGTCAAGTTGGCTGGATGTCCTTTGCGTGGTGGACTATTTTTTATACCCCCCCTCCCCCGGGATAAAAAATACAATAAAAATAAAAACATTATGTCCGTTGAGCGTGAAAAACCCAGCAGCGTTGCAGGTCTTGACACAAACCGGTGCATTTTGGCACTTACTACCGTATCCCGTTCAAAGACACCTCTATCTTGTCCATACACCCCGTCATTGGCACACATACACAATCCATGTCTCAATTGCCTCAAGGCTTAAATATAATTTTTTAACCTGTTTCCTCCCCTTCATCTACACTGATTGAAGTTGATTTAACAAGTTTCAATAAGGGATCATAGCTTTCACCTGGTCAGTCTATGTCATGGAAAGAACACGTTCTTAATGTTTTAATGTTTCGTAGGCTTATCCAATGGAAATATGGATAGGCCTACCAGGTGGCACGGCACTAAACTAGCACTTGACTTGAATATGTTTAAAACTGTGGTCTCCAGATAATTAATCTTCTAAAATAACACAATTTAACAGTTTAAGAAGAGCTATTGTACTGAGTGCGCCAGCATTTCCCAGCACCAACACATCACAAAATGTTTATGCATGACCATTTTCATTATCTGTCTCTTTTTCTTTCTCTGTCTGTCTCTGTCTGTCTGTCTCTCTCTCTCCCTCTCTCTGTCTCTCTCTCTGTCTCTCTCTCTTTCTCTCTATATATCTCTATCCCTCTCCCTCTTTATCCCTGTCTCCCTGTCTCCCCACCTCAGGGACACACAGAGAGACTTTTTGGCATTCTCAATTAACCGAATCACCTCTCATTTGGGTGTCTGAGTAACAAGTCGAACATTAAGGAATTAAACCTTCCAGTTACAGCAATTAGCAGGTGCATTTATGATTTCTCAATTGGCATCCTGACGCACCTGCATATTAAAGACATGGAAATAGTCCTGATTATTATTAATGGGATGCATAGAGAGGCGTGCAGGTGGTCACACAGGCCCTGAAATACAACTGATCTGATTAGACGATGAGAAGACGCAAGCATCTCTTTTAGTATCTGGGAGGATCAGATGTCCTCATGGAGAGAGGAGTTAAATGATCAAATTAAATTATGTTTGGAATTGTATTAGGGTACCTTACCCATTCTACCCAAAGTCCGGACTATTTACATTGACACCCTCCCCCCTTTGTTTTTATACTGCTGCTACCCGCTGGTTATTATCTATGCATAGTCACTTTAACCCTACTTACATGTACATATTTATCCGGATAATGGTAAGTCTCAGATGCAGACCGTGTCAAAGTAACAATGTTTATTACAGCAACAAGGGCAAAGGTACAGGATGGCACACAGGCTCAGGTCAGTCAGAGGTCGGCAATCCAGAGATGGGGCAAAGGTACAGGACGGCAGGCAGGCTCAGGGGCAGGTTAGAGTGGTCAGTCGGGCGGGCTCAGGGTCAGGACAGGCAAGGGTCAAAACCAGGAGGATGAGAAAAGAGAGACTGGGGAAAAGCAGGCGCTGATACAAAAAGCACTGGTTGACTTGACAAACAAGACAAACTGGCCCAGACAGATAGAAAACACAGGTATAAATACCCAGATGATAAGTGGGGGAGATGGGCGACACCTGGAGGGGGTGGAGACAAGCACAAGGACAGGTGAAACAGATCAGGGCGTGACAATATTACCTCGACTAACCTGTACCCCCCTCCCCCCGCACATTGACTCAGGACCGGTACCCCCTGTACGTAGATAGCCTCCTTATTGTTCTTTTATTGTGTTACTTTTTATTTAGTAAATATTTTATTAACTCTATTTCTTGAACTGCATTGTTGGTTAAGGACTTGTAAGTAAAGAATTTCACGGTAAGGTCTACCTGTTGTATTCGGCGCATGTGACAAATATCATTTGATTTGATTTATTATCACTGTATTCTGCTCCACTTGTTACGTCTTCCATTTAATCGAACAACAAACATTCACTGCAACATTTCAAGCACAGTAGTATTTTTCTCCAAAAAGTGTTGTTTGCCCATGAAATCTATTGGTGGTTGGATTCATACAAAATTGAAACACTGATCTATTCTAGCAACCCTCCAGCCTGAATTTTAATTAAACTGTCTTTAGTGACCGGTCTTGATTGAGAAGCCAAGGGCCAAACTCTTCAATATGCTTCCAATGTTTCTCTGTGAGGGAATCAGAGTATTTGGCATTGTGATATTTGGACTGAGGACGACACCAGAGACCAACCATGGGAGCCAAGCTGGACTGCATCTATCTGTGTAAATCATGTGTAAACATTGCTGGATTGATGCTGAGGGAAAAAACACTCCGTGCCAATGAGTATAGTCTGTGAACATGTCTCACAGAAATGGGTTTTATACATTTGTGCTTGCTCCATTGTGCTTGCCCACGCACTCAAGGACACACGCATTGAGCAAAAACAATCGCAACATTTTAAATAGATGGGATTATCCAAGGCGAGTTCCAAATACACGTATACGAAAATGAGTGAAGTCAAACCAAATTCACAATTTGTTCTGTAAAATGGCCACTGACTCCTCCTGCACTGACATAGGGAGTTATCTTAGCTCAGGATTGCCTGTGATTGCAGTGTTTAGTGTGGCTTACAGAGGTCGCTGCCCCAATCTCCCCATTCTTAGTGCATAATAGGTACTTCTCCAGGCCTGGCCTGCCCTCTGTCTGGTCTGCCATGCCTTGTGCCTGGCTTCACTCCCCAGGCTCTGAGAGTATCCAATTTCCCCTGGCTGGGAGGGACTCTCTGCCTCAGAGCCCCACAGCCACAGCAGCACTATTGCTTCGCCCCATCTGTGAAGTGTCTTTGGGTTACATTTAATCGCCTCACGGATCCCTTACTTTTTAACCCTGCCACCCTCACCAGAATCACACGGACACATCCCACCACAGCACACCTGCTGACATGGGATACCTGAAGAGTCATCTTTCATCAAGGAGGATGCATGCACCTGCTGCTTAGTTTACGTGTCACGGCCAGGGCCATATGTGAGTGTATTTGAAGCAGAAAGGCAGCATTCGGAACTTGTACACACCTCATCAGTGGTTTCCTCAAATGGAACAATCGTGTGAGAGTTGTAAAGACAATAAAAAATGACAACAGGACGGAGAGGGGGTAAACAAAAACAATGATGCATCAATCGGGACCCGGGTTTAATAGTTTGGATCGTCACTTAGCTGTGTCTCTGTCTGTCTGTGCTGGTAGAGGTGATAGGCCACTGGAGACAGGAGACAGCTTGCAGCTCTCGGTTTCACCTCATTTTCATAATCATAAGGCATTCTGGAGCTGCAGCTGTGCCAATATTGTGCGGTGGGTCACATCAGGGGAAAACATGATTCTATTACTCTGTAAGTGTCCAGGCATAGTCTCCTTCTGGCAGACACAGGATGGGATGGGCCTCTAAAAGGGAGGCTGGAGAATTACAAAAAATTGGATCAAATTTAGAAATATGGACCCAATTCCATTTCCCTCTTCACTCTGTCTGTACGTTTCAGCATACGGCTACACAGATAACAAACGACTGTCATAAAAAATGTTACAGAAAAAGGAAAAGGAGGGCCCCAAATGCATTGAGGGCAGCAAATGAAACTGGAAGTTAGATATACTGTATATTTTAAATTAATTTTAAATGTAGTCCAAAGATGATATAAAATGTATTATTTTGTGTCCGTCCGCCTCCCATACAAAACCGTTCATGGACAGCTGTTGAAGCATTCAGACTGACTTGTCTGCTACCAAAGAGCATTCGCCCTGGTTCGGCCACTCGTCCAACATACGAGTCCTAAACCCAGAACCAAATCGAGCAGCTGTCTGCGTGTGAAGTTGTCCTTCAACTCAGAATAACAGTTTCAGCAGCAACACCACTAAGTTAATATTTAATCACACATGACCTTGAGGTTAGTCCCATTATGGTCTATTCATTAGATTTGACCGATGTCAAATACAACCAGACACCCCTTTTTCACAACCAAAGCAAACCATAATGAAAGCAAATAGAGAAAATGTACCAAATACTAGGAAAGAATCAACTCTTTTTTTTCTCTCTGTTTTCAGTGCTTTATGTCTCTACTACTTTGTTCTTTTCAAAATAATCAGGGATATCTAAAAAACGGTATGCCATTTAGGGTCAAATATGACTTTGGAAAATAATTTACTTGTCATGTCATCTAAAGTCACAGGTTGAGTGCTGCACTCAAGCGTTCATAGACAGCACACCATGCACCATTAGTGGTTGGACTACCGTACACCCTGAAAGGCCTTGAATCATCTCTGTAGATATATTTTTTCACATTTGGCGCTATAATACTCTACATAAAAATAAAAAATACATGTAATCCTTAATAAGAGTCTACTGAAGAAACCAATCGTCAATCTAAGTCACATAATAAAAATATCCCCATCAAAATCGGTCAGTTTAAGCTAGAGAAGTCCGTTTTTTTGCATGGACCGCTTCTCAACCCACCGCATCCGCGTATTTGTCGTCGAGACCCGAAAATGTGTTCTTCTCACAAAAACATCTGTAGCGCCCGGACGGTTTGGCCGACAAACTGTTGACCACTCTACAGTATGGAAAGGGGAGACTCTCACGAACACAATTGTGTTTTTCTCTACGACTCGTCTGAAATCAGTAAAGTTTATGTGCCAACTTCTGTCTGGAGGTAAAGCACAGTAATAAGCTTCGTACAACTAACCAGTAACCTAGATACGTAGGACCATATCACACAGTGCTGGCAATACCCTCTGCAAAGACAGACAGCACAATAAATATGTTTCCAATATAGCAACAAATTGGAAATAGAGTAGGGAAGAATACTGAAGTTTATACTTGGGCTATCAACACATTGATTCATTTCAGCTGGACTGACATGGCAGGGCACAGCTTTACAGACTCCTGGGGGACTTAGAGAACATGTATGCAGAAAATTGGAAATCAATACAGGTTTCTCACTAGCAAAAGCAGCTCTATTTTAGCTACAGGAGTGAGGGCATGCTACTAGAGTTACTAGAGTTATGGTCGTCCGTATTGGCGCCATGACGATATGTCCAGGGCGATGCCTCTTTATTCACAGGTAAAATAGTACTACGGTGTCACAGGCTACTTGGATGCTCCAAATGCAGTACAAAAATATGTGTTTTGTCTGGCAACATGCCATGCTATGTAGAAAAGGAAATTCTGTGTTTAATTAAAATATCCTTTTCGGAGCTCCCTCAAGGAAAACAGGCAAGAAGTTGAAGCAACCATCGCCAAGCAAATAGACGTTCTGATAAGGTGACTTCTGTAAATAGACTGAGATCTTTTCTGGAAGACTGGGCATCTGTGCCACCTGGGTTAGGAAGGTACCGGGACAGTTTTGGTGTAGGCCTCTGTGTTCCCCTCAGGGTGAAAATCTTTCAGTTTGAGGCCCTGTCAGAATGGGATGTCTAGTGCATACTAAACACACCCTGTCATTCTGAGTGAAAACTCCAAAGGACAAAGAGCGAAATAAAAATGTCAAGCTGGAGGGTCACAGAAAACATGACAGCAAATACTCTCTTTAGCACAGGGCTTCACTCTCACATGATGATTAATAAATGGGTTCTTTGACCCCTCAGAAACATTTGGATATTCAGACAGGATGACATTTTACTATCCTGCACATTATCATGACATAGATCGATGACATTAAATCTCTGTTGAAATGCTTCAGTATCAACGTGGTATTCTAACATCACCTCATTGTCCTTAAAGGGTGCATTTCTGGCAACAACTTCAATCAAGAACATTCGAAAGGCCTTGTGACAACAGTTAATGTAATGATGTCTGCTGTGTGCACCGCTTTTCTCAACTATAACAGCTATCAGACATCCTCAAAAATGTAATCCACTGCTATACAAAAACGAATTGTTTGTTTTATCACATCAGACTGGTTTGTTTCTACCCCCTTGCTAATAAGAGTATGACTTATCCCACTGCGGTCTACAGGATGTCAGTTTAGCTTTTATTTTCCTGAGCACAGCCTGGCTGATAAACAGTGGTGATTTGGTGAGTGTTTGACAGTTTGCTTATTTCCCTTCTGCTCAGAGGGCTCTCATCAGCTAATTTCAACATGGCAGGCAGTGGAAGTTAAACTAAGTGTTTGGGGAAATGTCATTTTTAATTAAATCCCAGGTCCTTTCAGATAAGCAGTTAGGCATTAATTTCACCTAGGGCGTGAAGTTGTATAGAGCCAGAGTAGCATGACGTATGTCTATCAAGACTAATGATATGCATAAACTCTACACCCCCTCCCTCTGGTATGACAAAGAACTCCTAATGATATGTCTGTCATGTTTCTAAAAACATTCTGAGAGTGTATTACGCATATCATAAGTTATGAATAGCGTACATGCCAATAGATAAAATATATACACTCCCCATACTTATTTAAACTTTTAATTTGGCTCTATACTCCAGCATTTGGGATTTGAGATCAAATGTTGTATATAAGGCAAAACAGTACAGAACCTTTTGAAGGTATTTTCATACATACCTGTTTCCCTGTTTAGAAATGAATGCACTTTATGTACGGTGCCTAGTGAAATTATCCACACCCCTTGACATTTTCCACATTTCTATGTGTTACAGCCTAAGTTTTAAATGGTTTACATTTAGATTTTTTTGTCACTAGCCTACACAAAATACCACATGAAGTCAAAGTGAAATTATATCTTAGATTTTCTTACAAACTAATAAAAAAAGAAATATCTTGAGTCAATAAGTATTCAAAACCGTTCGTTCATATGACAAGCCTAAAAAGGTTCAGGAGTAAAAATGTGCTGAACAAGTCAAATAATGTGTTGCATAGACTCACTTTGTGTGTAATAACAGTGTTTAGCAGGATTTCCTATGACTGTAGCCCACACAAAATAATAATAATAAGGTCCCTTGGTCAAGCAGTGAATTTCAGACACAGTTTCAACCACAATAACTAGGGAGGTTTAACAATGCCTTACAATGAAGGGCACTTATTGGTAGATTAAAGGAGGGGGGGGATCACACATTGAATATCCTATTGAGCATGGTGAATTACTTTGGATGGTTTATCAACACCCAGTCACTACAAAGATACAGGTAATCCTGTTGCGCTGGGTGGAACATGGGAACCAAGAGCAGACTCCAACAAGGAGACTGGGATGAAGTAACCAAGGTATTTATTGAACCCCAGGGGGGAGATGGAGTGCAGGTCAGGGGAAGATCGGGCAGGTTGCTGGAAACCAGGAGCGGAGGCTGAAGCGAGAGGGGTTGAGACAGGGTAAGCAGATCCGGAGGGGAATCCAAGAGGGTAGTAGAGTGGGGAATCCAGGACAGAGGAGCAGGATGACGAGACGTGGCACAGGAGACAGGGACCAGTGATAGAGTGGGCAAAACTGTAGTGGAGCGGAAAACAGCATCAGGCAAGGAAAACAGGCACAACAGGATAGCAGGATCTGAATAGTAACAAATGGCTAGACCATGGACAGAGATTACGATCCGGCAGCGTGGAAGTGGCAGGGCTGAGTATTTGTAGAGGTCTTGATTATGGAACAGGTTGCAGTTGGTGGGGATCTGCTCTGAATCCAGCACACCTGTCTCCGCCCACACAATCACATCCACACAGAGAGTGAGAGGGAGAGGGAGAGGTAAAGAGTACTGGGGGAGCGGCAGGTCAATGAACTAAAATAAAACTGCAAAGAATATAGCAAAGAAACAAACTATATTTCCTGAATACAAAGTGTTATGTTTGGTGCAAATCCAACACAACAAATCACTGAGTACCGCTCTTCATATTTTGAAGCATGGTGGTGGCTGCCTTATGTTATGGGTTGCATGTCATTGGCAAGGACTATAGAGTTTTTTAGAACAAAAAGAAACAGAATAGAGCTCAGCACAGGCAAAATCCAACAGACACTGGGAGACAAATTCACCTTTCAGAAGGGCAACAACCTAAAACACAAGGACTGGAGTTTATTACCAATATGACATTGAATGTTCCTGAGTGGTCTAGTTACAGTTTTGACTTAAATCGGCTTGAAAATCTATGGCAAGACTTGAAAATGTCTGTCTAGCAATGATCAACAACCAACTTACAGAGTTTGAATAATTTTATAAGAATAACTTGCAAATATTGTACAATCCAGTTGTGCAAAGCTCTTAGAGACTTACCCAGGAAGACTCACAGGTGTAATGGCTGCCAATGGTGATTCTAACATGTATTGACTCAATGGGTTTAATACTTTTAATTTTTTTTATTTTACCTTTATTTAACTACACAAGTCAGTTAAGAACAAATTCTAATTTACAATTTAACATGGACCACGCTGGGTCAACTGTGCTCCACCCTATGGGACTCCCAATCACGGCGAGATGTGATACAGCCTGGATTTGAATCAGAGACTGTAGTGACACCTCTTGCACTGAGAGCAGTACCTTAGACCACTGTACTACTCGGATATATTAGTGTTTAATTTTTCATTCATTTTGTACAAATGTTAGAATTTTCTTCTAATTTGACATTACAGAGTATATTGTGTAGATCGTTGACACAAAAACGTCAATTAAACCATTTTAATCCCACTTTGTAACACAACAAAATGTGGGTGTGAATACTTTCTGAAGGCACTGTATCCATTTGAAGGTGTCATAAGTATTTTGTCAAATTTACTTACACTACCAGTCAAAATTTTTAGAACACATCAAGAGTTTTTCTTTATTTTTACTATTTTCTACATTGTAAAATAATAGTAAAGACACATATGGAATCATGTAGTAACCAAAAAAGTGTTAAACAAAACAAAATATATTGTATATTTGTGATTCTTCAAAAAGCCACCCTTCGCCTTGATGACAGCTCTGCACACTTTTGACATTCTCTCAACCAGCGTCATGAGGTAGTCACCTGGAATGCATTTCAATTAACAGGTGTGCCTTGTTGAAAGTTAATTTGTGGAATTAATTTCCTTCTTAATGCATTTGAGCCAATCACTTGTGTTGTGACAAGGTAGGGGGGTATACAGAAGACAGCCCTATTTGGTAAAAGACCAAGTCCATATTATAGCAAGAAAAGCTCAAATAAGCAAAGCGAAACGACAGTCCACCATTACTTTAAGAGATGAAGGTCAGTCAATTCGGAACATTTCAATAACTTTGAAAATTTCTTCAAGTGCAGTCGCAAAAACCATCAAGTACTGTGATGAAACTGGCTCTCATGAGGACCGCCACAGGAATGGAAGACCCAGAGTTACCTCTGCTGCAGAGGATAAGTTCATTAGAGTTACCAGCCTCAGAAATTGCAGCCCAAATATATGCGTCACAGAGTTCAAGTAACAGACACATCTCAACATCAACTGTGCAGAGGAGACTGCGTGAATCAGGCCTTCATGGTCAAATTGCTGCAAAGAAACCACTACTAAAGGACACCGATAATAAGAATAGGGTTGCTTGGTCCAAGAAACATGAGCAACGGACATTAGACCGGTGGATATTTGTCCTTTGGTCTGGAGTCCAAAATTTGAGTTTTTTGGTTCCAACTGCCGTGTCTTTGAGAGACGCTGTGTGGGTGAACGGATGATCTCTGCGTGTATATTTCCCACTGTAAAGCATGGAGGAGGAGGTGCTATGGTGTGGGGGTGCTTTGCTGATGACACTGTCTGTGATTTATTTAGAATTCAAGTCACACTTAACCAGCATAGCTACCACAGCATTCAATACGCCATCCATTCTAGTTTGGGCTTAGTGGCAGCATCATATGTTTTTCAACAGGACAATGACCCAACACACCTCCAGGCTATGTAAGGACTATTTTACCAAGAAGGAGAGTGATGGAGTGATGCGTCAGATGACCTGGCCTCCACAATCCCCCGACCTCAACCAAATTGAAATGGTTTGGTATGAGTCGGACCGCAGAATGAAGGAAAATTAGCCAACAATTGCTCAGCATATGTGGGAACTCCTTCAAGACTGTTGGAATAGCATTCCAGGTGAAGCTGGTTGAGAGAATGCCAAGAGTGTGAAGAATCTCAAATATAAAGTATATTTTGATTTGTTTAATACTTTTTTTGGTTACTATATGATTCCATATGTGTTATTTCATAGTTATTTATAATGTGGAAAATAGCAAAAATAGGTGTTCTAAAACTTTTGACCGGTAGTGTATATTATAGTGTATTTAATGTTTTTACATTTTTTAAATTTACGCATGAAAATGAAAATCATACCCCCCCCACACCTATTTTCTTCCTGTTATGGTGAGAGGTTAGCAATGGTGAGAGTTTAGCATGTTTTGGGATCATGATTTTGTGCATCTGCAACTTTGTCACTGGATTGGGCGGCAGCGTAGCCTAGTGGTTAGAGTGTTGGACTAGTAACCGAAAGGTTGCGAGTTCAAACCCCCGAGCTGACAAGGTACACATCTGTTGTTCTGCTCCTGAACAGGCAGTTAACCCAGGCCGTCATTGAAAATAAGAACTGACTTTAAGGTTAAATAAAAAATAAAACTCATTATTATTATTAATTCATGATTATCCGTAATCATGGTAGCATTCACATTCTATTCTTATTTAAAATAAAAGTGAATCCAAAATGACGCAATAGGCCTACATTATTTACCATTCATATTGGGCTCTACATAATCTGAAACACAACCAAAAGATACTGCAAATGCATCCAAAAAGTTTGTAGTCACAAGCTTGATGTAGTCATTGCATGCTAGGGATATGAGACCAAATCCTATACTTTTACTGAATGTAATACACTATAAGCAAATGTGTCCAAATACTTATGACACCTTCAAATGGGAGGGTAGCTAGATACATAAAGTGCATTCATTTATAAATGGTACAACAGATAGCCTATATAGGAAAACACCCTCAAATAATAGCCAACAAGGCCAAGGCAAGCTTATGTCTGTTGTATTGAACACTCCGTTTGCCAAATAATGAAGACTTCTTAATGGTAATGAATCAATTTAAAGCCACTATTAAATACAAAACGATTGTACCACTATCTCTTAAAATGCTCTTGTCTTTAAGAAACACAAAAAAGCATGACGCTGCATGAAAGGAAACACGTTTTTTGTTCGACTATTTCCGCCTTATTCGACTATTTCCGCCACGGTCTCCAGTCCCTCCATTTTGTTTTCTGTTGTTGGCAAGAGAACATTTCAGAAAACTGAGTTGTTTAGAAGGATTTTCTGGCAATGGACGGGTATGTATAATCGGCCTTCTACGAAGCTTGTGTTTTTCTTGAATGAATGCTTCATGCGCGGCAATATATCGTTGATTAAAAGTGAGGTAGCTAACGTCAGATTCTAGCTAGTTTTTTGTTTAGCTAGCTAGCGTTACCTTAGCTTAGTTAGCTACTAGTAGCTGCTAACTAACTCCTGGCTGACCCATGTCAGTGAACTGGGAGAGAGCGATGGCAAGTTAGCGTTACCTATTTAGCTAACGGTAGCTACGTAAACAAAGTATATTTTGTTTCCGCAACTTGTTTAATTAGCCTGCTAATGTTAGCTAAGTTACGTTAGGTAGTACATAGCTGAATAATACATTGCACAGTCCAACGTTAGCTACCTAGCTCTGGATAGTATTCCATGCGAGGGTGTGTCGTCCTTGCTTGTGCGTTGATCATTCATTGAATCCTTTGTTGATCGGAAATCTAGCTAACTAGCTAACGTTAGCTAGCTATCAACTCAAAGTAGAAGTCGTCAACACCGTTTAACGTTACCTAAAAATAAATCCTGGTTAACTTGAATTGCCATGCATGTTTCCCCTTTTTATATGTGGTCAGATAATCAACGTGTATGTATGTTATAACTATGTGCTTGTGGAAAGAAACGTTTGGTTTTCATTTTTGTAGGTAGCCATGGCACTAGCCAGCTAAGTTGCGCATCTTACCATGGGTAACGTTAGCTATCTGGCTAGCGTTAGCTAACTTCCTATGCAAGCTCGAATCTACTTGAACGTTAGCTTACTAACGTTAGCTTGTTGGGTGACTGTGCTGCACATAAAGTATCTGCTAATAACGTTACTGTTACTAGGTGACATTAGCTGGCTAGCTACCGTCTCCATCCCGCGAGTTAAGTAACTAGCCAGTTGAACTGTAGCTGGCTAGATAAGCAGCATGCTCTGTATTGTGGAAAGATTATGCTTAGCTAATCAGTATGTTCCCTCTCTTTTTCAGTATTGGAGATGTTGCAGTTGGCGTAAAGGTAAGCCTCAGTCCAGTGCCCTCTCTATGGCAAAGGTTATAGATACTTGGAAACATCTCAAATTCTCTCTCATTTACTATGGCAATGCAAACCTCCTTTTTCTTGACCAGCTTAGTTGTTACATTATGCGAACTACATCCCGATTAACACCATGGTCAAGGTTTGCCTCCATCCAGTTTTAGACCCCTATGTTACACTTTGTGGGCAGATGCCTTACACGGGGGACACAACTCAAATTTGCAACCCGACCATTTACTACAATTAATACAAACGAAAGTGCTTTGTGTACATGGCACAGCTTTTCAATTCAGAATCTGCACACAGAATCCTAAATGTAGCCTCCTACATTTAGAGCATGTGGTATTGGGTGAGGCTACATTTGGAAGAAAGATGAGGCTACATTTCAAATTGTAATTTCTAGCTTTTATGATATTAGAACAACCGTAATTAGATAGGACCAACTTATGTCCATTCTGTTTACAGAGAAATGTGTTCTTTTATAAATGCATCCTGATCCTGTACCCTCCTAACCCAGTTTGTCCAACAGCTGCAGTTCTGTTTGGTGCAAAACTAAGTTAACTCTTCTGCTAAAGGAATGACTCTTAAAAACAAACAGTCCTTTGATAGTATTATTGGGCTTTGCCTCTGTGTTTTTCATCAATATTTAATGTCCAAAAGAAACTTTGCTTTGAGAAACATTCCCAGCCCTGGTGTGAGTTAGGTCTCGTTGTCACATTTTAAGTCAAAGACAACTTTATTATCTGGAATGTATTTGTGGACTCTGGCCCTACGGGAGCACTCCATATCTAATTTATCACATCTATAAAACATGTTGGCGATAAAGAACATTTCCTTCAAATTCACTAGCAGACAAAAGAGAGAAAGACTAAGACCGGGCCTATTCTATAGTTGGGTCTGTAATGGCTCCAGGCCTCGCTGTCCCATCTGTCAGTTTTAGCGGTGCTCAGAGTACGTCAGCTAGCAACTGCAGCCCAGCGTACAGAGGACAGCTCCGAGCCTTCAGGGAGCGCTGGGGAGCTCCAGATGAAATGACATGTCTGATATCTTGAGGCTCCATGAGATTAAACCGACCGACACTAGAAAAAAAAAACTAAATGAGGGGCGACTCTTGGTGTTATGTCCTCCCTCCGTTTCCTCAAACTGTCCAGGGAAAGACCTATTTCATTGTGGTCTTTCAGGGGCTCTGCTCACTGCAAATGGAAGGTGTCTCTTCTTGGAGAGCCATGCCTTTATTTCACTCTTTCTCACTCTTTGTTTCCTTTCTTTCTTTCTCCAGAGAGGATCAGATGAGCTGCTGTCCAGCAGTCTCTACAACAGTGGCTCTGACATGAGCAGTATCAGTGGTAAGTTAGTGTGGTCCTAATTTTTCCTCTTTACCAGCCCTCTCTTAGTGGAATTTGCATACGTCATTTGATCAGGGTCCACCGGCAATTAAAGAAATGAAAGGATTAATGAATGTTTGAACGGCTGTATTAGTGGATGTCTTCCTTGCGGGAGGTGTTTCAGTATCTGATAAACCTAGTGCGCCTCTGTAGGTGGGCACACACATGCTTGCATGTGATTGGAATAGAGATGCTGCTTGCTGTGCATTTCAATAGGCTATATCTCTTCAGAGCATTGCTGTAATGCCTTAAAGAGAAAATATAGTAGCCTGAGAAAGCTACGGTGTAGCTCCCTTTGTTTTAAATGTTCTTTTCCACAGGTCCAAATCCATAACTTGAAATCCTCAACATCAAGTCAAATTGTCACGTGCGATACAACAGGTAGACCTTATCGTGAAATGTTTACTTTACAAGCCATTAACCAGCAATGCAGTTCAAGAAATGGAGTTAATTCAAATGTTTTTTTTAAATCACATCGAAAATGACATAATAACAGGCGGTACCGGGGGTACTGGTATCAGGGGATACTGGTACAGAGTCAATGTGCGGGGGTACAGGTTAGTAGAGGTAATTTGTAAAGTGACTAGGCATAGATAATAAACAGCGAGTAGCAGCAGTGTGAAGGGGGGGTCGTCAATGTAAATACTTTGTTTGGCCATGTTATTTATAGTTCAGCAGTTGTATGGCTTGGGGGTAGAAGCTGTTAAGGGGCCTTTTGGTCCTAGACTTGGCGTTCCGGTACCGCTTGCCGTGTGCTAGCATAGGGAACAGTCTATGACTTGGGTGACTAGAGTATTTGACTATTTTTTTGGGCCTACCTCTGACACCGCCTAGTGTATATAGGTCCTGGATGTCAGGAAGCGTGGCCCCAGTAAAGTACTGTGCTGTGCGCACAGCCCTCTGTAGCGCCTTGAGGTCAGATGCCGAGCAATTGCCATACCAGGCGGTGATGCAACCGGTCAGGATGCTCTCGACAGTGCCGCTGTAGAACTTTTTGAGTATCTGGGGCCCCATGCCCAATCATTTAAGTCTGCCGAGGGGGAAAAGGTGTTGTCGTGCCCCCTTCACGACTGTCTTTGTGTGTTTGGACCATGATAGTTCGTTGGTGGTGTGGACACCAAGGAACTTGAAACTCTCAATCTGTTCCTCTTCAGCCCCGTCCATGTTAATGGGGGCCTGTTCGGCCCACCTTTTCCTATAGTCCACGGTCAACTCCTTTGTCTTGCTCACCTGCCACGCTGATCCTCAACACTGGGACCCCTCAGGGATGCGTGCTTAGTCCTCTCATGTACTCCCTGTTTACCCACAACTGCGTGGCCAAGACTCAAACACCATCATTAAGTTTGCTGACAGCACAACAGTGATAGGCCTGATGAGTGACAAATATGAGACAGCCTATAGGGAGGAGGTCAGAGACCTGGTAGTGTGGTGCCAGGACAACAACCTCTCCTTCAATGTGAGCAAGACAAAGGATTTGACCGTGGACTATAGGAGTTGGCCGTGGACTGAAGGAGAGGTTGTTGTCCTGGCACCGGGTATTCTTCAACATCAATGCGTAAAACTACGTCACAATGCTGTAGACATATTGGGGAATGCATAGAAAAAGCGTAAGCTGGTTCATAGCACATTCACAGCTCAATGGGGACTCATTGGCACGCAGCGCTTTCAAAATATGGGACACTTTCTCAGGCTTTCGCCTGCAACATCAGTTCTGTTATACTCACAGACAATATCTTTACAGTTTTGGAACGTTAGTGTTTCCTATCCAAAGTTGTCAATTATATGCATATTCTAGCATCTTGCCCTGACAACATATCCCGTTTAAAATGGGAACTTTTTTTTCTCCAAAAATGAAAATACTGCCCCTAGAATCGCAACAGGTTAAACGGCTTGCTCACATCGAATATGGGGAGTGTGATCACACAGCCGCCCGGAACAGCTGGTGCTCTCGTGCATGCTTCAGTGTTACTTGCCTCCAAGCGAGCATAAAAGGCATTTCGCTCGTCCGATAGGCTCACGTCACTTGGCAGCTCGCGGCTGGGGTTCCCTTTCTAGTCCGTAATATTTTTCAAGCCCTGCCACACCCGACGAGTGTCAGAGCCGGTGTAGTAGGATTCAATCTTAGTCCTGTATTGACGCTATGCCTGTTTAATGGTTTGTCTGAGAGCATAGCGGAATTTCTTGTAAGTGTCCAGATTAGTGTCCCGCTCCTTGAAAACAGTAGCTCTAGCATTGGCTTGGTGTGGATGTTGCCTGTATCCATGGCTTCTGGTTGGGAAATGTACGTATGGCACTGTGGGGAACACTTTTTGATGAAGCCGATGCCTGAGGTGGTATACTCCTCAATGCCATTGGACGAATCCCTGCTAGCAAAACATTCCTGTAGTGTCCGCGTCATCTCATCACTTCCATGTTGAGCGAGTCATTGGTACTTCCTGCTTTAGTTTTTTCTTGTAAGCCGGAATCAGGGGGATATAATTATGGTCAGATTTGCCAAATGGAGAGCCTTTACGTGTCTGTGTGTGAAGTAAAGGTCGTCCAGAGTTGTATATATTTTTTTTCCCCTTTCCTTTGGTTGCACGTGTGACATGCTGGTAGAAATGAGGTAAAGTGGTGGTGGTATTCTACCTTAGTCTAGCAGTACCTCAAGACTTCTTTAATATTATACACAAAACAGCAGTTATTGTCAATTAGACACAGACCCCTGCCCCTCGCCTTACTAGACGTAGCTGCTCTGTCCTGCCGATGCACAGAGGATCTAGCCAGCTCTGTGTTATCCGTGTCGTCGTTCAGCCACATCTCTTTGAAACATAAGGTATTACCGTTTTTAATGTCTAATTGGTAGTATAGTCTCATTCGTAGTATGTTTTCCAATGATTGCACGTTGGCCAATAATTTGGACTTGTAGTAGTGGTTTACTTACTCATCTGCAAATTCTTACAAGGCCCCCCCAAACCTCTGTCTTTTCTTCTATAGTTGCAATAATCACTACAGACCGTGGTTCGATTCCAGGCTATATCACAACCACAATCATTCTGTGCGCCTTAAGTTGTTTGTGTGCGTTCTGGAGGGCAGATTGAGAGCAGAGCAGGAGACCAATTTACATTGTGACGGACAGAATATTACTTTTATTGTCTATCTAGATGGTACGTCCAACGGGAGTGACAGTAAAAAACTGAGAGTGGAAGACAGGATGGAGGCTCCTCCTTCTCGTGTGTTGCACATCAGAAAACTGCCCAACGAAACTTCAGAAACGGAGGTCATTGCCCTGGGGTTACCTTTCGGGAAGGTCACCAATATCCTGACTCTGAAGGGAAAAAACCAGGTGAGTGGGCCCAGAACAATTCTGCAGCCATTTTAGATTTTGTTCCCTCCCGTGTCCTGCCAAATGTCTATTTTTCAGTGAGTGGTCAGTGGGAGATGTTTGGCTCTTGCCCCTTCGATTACTTTCTTGTGCGACCTCTTTGTCTGAGTGATTCCTAATTGCCTGTGTTTTAATCCATTGGTATTCCACCTCAAACTTGCCATTAGGATTTGAGAACATTGGCTGTGTTTTTCTGAAATTAATGTCATGGTCACATTGTTGATGTTTTCATAGTGAATTGTTAAGTTTCCTTGCTTTGTGTCCCTGTATAGTGTCTTACAATACAGAAATGATAAAGTCCCGATTAATTGAATATAACTATAATTTCTGTATCATAAGACTCCATAGAATGACATTGGGTATCTATCCCAACAGAACTCTAATTTCTCTTTTTGTCCATTGGTCCTCAGGCTTTCTTGGAGCTGGGGACAGAGGAAGCGGCAATTACTATGGTCAACTACTACTCTACTGTGACACCGCATGTTCGTAATGTCCCCGTATTCATCCAGTACTCCAACCACAAAGAACTCAAAACAGATGCCGGAAACCAGCGGGCCCAGGCGGTCCTGCAGGCGGTGTCAGCGGTCCAAGGAGGCGGTACCCCTACGTCGGGTTCAGATCTGGCTCTAACAGCTGCATCCAGCCCTGTGCTCAGAATAATCATCGACAACATGTTCTACCCTGTCACTCTGGATGTGCTGCAGCAGGTACCCTCACAACTTCACATTTTTGTGTCGGAGAGAAGATTTATGAATGCAATATACATTTTCTTGTGGGTATGCTCCATTTTTTTTTTTTTGTACATAGTTGACCACTACCTCATCTGCCCTTATCTCGTTGCGGAAATTAGGGGTTTTTTAGTTGTTTTTTTTAATTAAAAAATGTAATGGTGGTTTTGATATGTCTGATAGTCAAACATCAGCTATGTTGTTGATGTGTTTTAAACACATTTCCTGTGTTTTTCCATCTGTTAGATCTTCTCAAAGTTCGGCACGGTCATGAAGATAATCACATTCACTAAGAACAATCAGTTCCAGGCCCTGCTGCAGTTCAACGACCCATCTACTGCACAACAAGCCAAAATTGTGAGTAGTCCTGGAGATGATAATAAATACATGGGTATGATAAAGTGTTTTTCTAAGAACCACAGAGTAAGAACGACTGTGATACCTCGTGCAGACCTCTCATAGCACCTCAAGAGTTCATAATTACGTTTTAGTAATTCGGCATGCACTCTTATCCAGAACGACTTACTTTAGTGAGTGTATACATTTTCGTACTGGTCCCCTGTGGGAATCAAACCCCCAACCCTGGCGTTGCAAGCGCCATGCTCTACCAACTGGGCCACAAGGGACCGTGAAATTAACTGAGTTGTACAATTTCATTACTCGTTGGTGTATTTGTACACTTCTCTCGCTGTTTCTATTGTGAGAGCACTGCTGAGTAAGGTTTCCACGTGCAAATAAACCTGAAACTTGTTTCCATTCTTACTCAGGCCCTGGATGGTCAGAACATCTATAACTCGTGCTGTACGCTCCGCATCGATTACTCCAAGCTGGTCAACCTGAATGTCAAGTACAACAACGATAAGAGCCGTGACTACACCCGGCCAGAGCTCCCCGCCGGGGATGGACAGCCTGCCATGGACCCCAACATGGCTGCTGCCTTTCAAGGCAAGGACTCCAACTCTCTGCTTGGTAAGATCCCAGGTAGATCCCTCTCTTTTCCTTTCTCTTTCCTCTTCATGTCTTCTTTGGGGCTCTTGGGGTTGGGAGGTAATTGATGCTCAGCACTTGTTTAGGGACCAGCTCTGCTTTCTGTATCTCTGGTGCTGTAGGGTCTATTTGTCTATCTCTGCTCATGTCTGGCAATTTCATCCATCTCCTATGTCTAGTAGGGTGGGGCGGTATCCAGATTTTCTGTATATGCTATTACCGGAATTTCACACAAGGGGTGCTATTTAGATGTATTTAATATTTAACACAGAACAATTTAGGCAACAGGGATCTTAATCTGGGAGGGGATTGAATGTCTATGCTGTAACGAAGAAGCTTGATCTTGATATTTATCCACTTAGCTAGCAAGTTAGCAAACCAAATGCATAGCTTGAGACCTGAGCTGGATGTAATTTATTTGACACATTTTCTATTTCTTAAAGTTAGAATAAAAATAAGTGTATTTAACTAGGCAAGTCGGTCAAGAACAATTTCTTATTTACTATGACGGCCTACCCCACACCAGGACGACACTGGGCCAATTGTGCGCCGCCCTATGGGACTCCCAATCACGTCCGGATGTGATTCAGCCTGGATTCGAACCGGGGACTAGTTGCCTCTTGCACTGAGATGCAGTGCCTTTAGACCGCTGTGCCACTCGGGAGCCCACAGTTGCATTATAAGCAGTGGTATAGCTAGCATTGTAAATCAAACATTTACATTTTTGAACTGATCCCCCATGGGAAATGAACCCTCAACCCTGCCGTTGCAAGCGACATGCTCTACCAACTGAGTTACACATCTGGGACGCCTGTATTTCGAAAATGTACGGAATATTGCCCACTAATGTCCGTTGTCAGGTGGAATCACTCTTGCTGGACTGGCTGTGCCTGTCTGCCAGGGAAAGTACATTTGTTTTACCACAACCGGGGCTCTGGGTGGGTGGGGTTTGCACATCGTAGACCATTCCATTGGTCCTAAAGTGAAATCTCCACCCACACTGGGCCCTGGGTGAGCCAAATGCGCCCTCGGGGTCTTGTTGGGTCTAAGTCCTGATCCCTCGAACCCAGTTATCTCCAAAGGTCGGCCGTGAACTAACAGTAGCTCGCAGCCCACCTATGAGTAGCTTGCCATGCAATTCACATGTTCCCACTGCAAACTGTCATAAACTAATCAGACACCTCAAGCTCCCAGCTACTATCTAATCAACTTAACATTGACAGTATCCCACCATAGTTGGTGTTAGCCACAATTGGCTTAAAAAGCTTAAGCTATCTGTAATATTTCCCGTCTGTTGCCCGTCTGTGGTGCGTGCGTGAAGCCAGTTGATGTGATAACTGTCTTGTGGGTTGACAGAAATGTTTTCCTCAATCTCCTCAATTAACCGTTAACTGCAAAGCAGGCTTACCTGGCAGCAGTATATAATGAGTAAGTATATCATTTGTATCCATAATTTTGTTCTTTGCAAACTTTGCCATGAAATGGGCATCGGCAATGCGGAACCATCGCTATGCATGCACTGTCGGCACATTCCTCACTCGCTAGATACGTAATTAAAGGACCAGGTGCGCTATTAAAGGGAAATTGCACAAAAAATACAGTACCAGTCAAGTTTGGACACCTTCTCAGCATATGTGGGAACTCCTTCGAGGCGTTCGAAAGCTGGTTGAGAGAATGCCACGAGCGTGCAAATGGTGGCTACTTTGAAGAATCTCAAATATAAAATCTATTTTGATTTAACACTTTTTTTGGTTACTACATGATTCCATATGTGTTATTTCATAGTTCTGATGTCTTCATTATTATTATACAATGTAGTAAAAATAAAAACCCTTGAATGAGTATGTTTGTCCAAACTTTTGACTGGCACTGTTTTTTTCCAGACCCCAAGAAAACGTGTCCTGGTGTGATTTAACCTTTGACATGGACGCAGAACATTCAATTTTGTTGTTTCTCTAGGAACAATTTTAATTTTGAGTGAAAAACAAATCTAAGACCAAGACACAACTGAGAACATAATTTGGGAGGATATTAAATATTTATTGGGGAAAAAATCAGATTTTACAGGGCCTCCTTTTGAGTTGTTTATGAACCATTTTTTTAACCAGCTATATTGACAGAACACGGTGCGCTACTATTTCCCTGGTACTTTAAGGACAGCGGGGACCCCTGCTCTAACCTCTGACCTCTCTCCAGGTGCGCTGAGCCCACTGAATGCTGCGGCAGCGCGGCTGCTGCTGCAGGGAGGGTGGCTCTGTCCGGTCACTCTGGCTCCAGCGGCGTGCTCCTGGCCTCCAACCTCAATGAAGAGGTCAGTACTGTTCTACCTACCTTCCCATCCAGACATGGACCTAACCCCTCTCACATGCCTAACACACATGCTCTGGTTTCTATTGTCCTCTTTCTCTCTCGCTCCCTCTGCCTCTCCATGATGTCCAAGTCCGCCAGTGCAGACTGAGTCCCTCTCGCTCTCTTCAAAGATAGGGGGGGGGGGGCTCTAGGTTTCTCTAAGCTTTCCTCTCTGGCTCATATGATGACTTTGTATTGTCTGAATCACTCTCACTGCTCTTCTCTCCTTTCTCATTTTGCCATACTGAACAAACGTAACCATCTCTTTCCTCTCTGCTCTCCTTTCCTAACTTGATCTCTCTGTCTGCCTGTCTTGTATGAAATCTCTATGGAGAGGACCTTATATTTCAGATACTATGACTCTGTTATTACTTCCCACTCTCTCAACATGTACAGTACCAGTCAAACGTTTGGGTTTTTCTTTAGTTTTTTTTTACTATTTTCTACATTGTAGAATAATAGTGAAGACGAGAAACTATGAAATGACACGTATGGAATCATGTAGTTACTAAAGTGTTAAACAAACCACCCTTTGCCTTGATGACAGCTCTGCACACTCGTGGCATTCTCTCAACCAGCTTAATGAGGAATACTTTTCCAGCAGTATTGGAGTTCCCGCATACGCTGAGCACTTGTTGGCTGCTTTTCCTTCACTCTGTGGTCCAACTCATCTCAAACAATCCAATTGGGATGAGGTCAGGTGATTGTGGAGGCCAGGTCATCTGATGCAGCACCCCATCACTCTCCCCTGTCAAATAGCTCTTACACAGCCTCGAGGTGTGTGTTGGGTCATTGTCCTGTTGAAGAACAAATGATTGTCCCACTAAGCGCAAACCAGATGGAATGTGAATTGCTGCAGAATGCTGTGGTCGCCATGCTGGTTAAGTGTGCCTTGAATTCTAAATAAAGCATCCCCACACCATCACACCACCTCCTCCATGCTTCACGGTGGGAACCACATGCGGAGAGCATCCGTTCACATACTCTGCGTCTCCCAAAAACACGGTGGTTAGAACAAAATATCTCAAATTTGGACTCGGGCCGATTTCCACCCGTCTAATGTCCATTGCATGTGTTTCTTGGCCCAAGCAAATCTCTTTTTATTGGTGTCCTTTGGTAGTGGTTTCTTTGCAGCAATTCGACCATGAAGGCTTGATTCACTCGCTCCTCCGAACAGTTGATGTTGAGATGTGTCTGTTACTTGAACTCTGAAGCAAGTCCTCATGAGAGCCAGTTTCATCATAGTGCTTGATGGTTTTTGCGACTGCACTTTCAAAAGTCTTGAATTTTTTCGATTTGGCTGACCATGTCTTAAAGTCATGATGGACTGTTGTTTTTCTTTGCTTACCTTTATTTAACCAGGCAAGTCAGTTAAGAACATATTCTTATTTTCAATGACTGCCTGGGAACAGTGGGTTAACTGCCTGTTCAGGGGCAGAACGACAGATTTGTACCTTGTCAGCTCGGGGGTTTGAACTCGCAACCTTCCGGTTACTAGTCCAACGCTCTAACCACTAGGCTACGCTGCTTATTTGAGCTGTTCTTGACATAATATGTAGTTGGTCTTTTACCAAACATGGCTATCTTCTCTATGCCACCCCTACCTTGTTAAAACACAAGTGATTGGCTCAAACGCATTAAGAAGGAGGAAATTCCACAAATTAACTGGCACGCCTGTTAATTGACATGCTTTCCAGTTGACTACCTCATGACGCTGGTTGAGAGAATGCCAAGGGTGGCTACTTTGAAAAATATTAAATATACTTTGATTTTGTTTTAACACTTCTTTTTGGTTTGCTATTATTCCACAATGGAGAACATAGGAAAACCCTTTGAGTTGCTATGTCCAGACCTTTGACTGGTACTGGTCTGTGGGGCCAAACATGATCGTTGAATGCCATAACTCAGGTGGTTTTATGTCTCGTCTCAACATTTGAGTGCATGGTCTTTGGACACATTTTTATTCACTTCATACTCTTTAACACATTTCAGTTAATCTCCTTGGCCCCGTTTTTAAAAAGATATCCATCTGGATTTTGCCTGTTGGATAGGATTAAATGCATAGAAATAGAACAGACCAATTATTGACTTGAATGGGAACTCCCATTCTATTTAATCCTATCTGGATAGATACCTTTTTGAAAAACTGGGCCCTGAACTTCAAGCTTTAGCCTACTGCATGTCCTTTGTTTCTTCATTGCGAGGCTATTACTCCTATAATTATGATTTGACATTGAATGTACCATGCCCATGTTTGTCCAGGGGGTGATTACATTTGGCACAATTTATTTGCTTGTTTAGTTCTGACTAAGTACATGAACCGGCCATTTTCTGACCAAACTCCTGCATTTCCAGTGTACTGACCTGTATTTATTTTTGTCCCCCTCCCTCACTTTGTTTTAATATTTGCATTTGCTCCTCCTCCCTCCCACTTCTCTCCCCCCATCTATTCCCCTTGCTTCATCCATCACTGTAACCCCACTGTTCATGATTGGTGCTTGAACAAAACCAACCCGTTCCCTTGGACCAACCGTATTCCCAAATTAACTGAACCATACTCCATGACCACCTTCACCATTCTACGGGAAACCACCCTCCTCCGTTATGGATGATCTGTCCATCTCCGCTACGCTCTCTACCTCCGCTCCGACTCTTCTACCTCTCTACCTGTCTTCCGCTGCTTGCTCTTCTCTCCTTCTAAAGATGGTTACGCCCCAAAGTCTGTTTACTCTCTTCGGTATGTTATTGTTAGCTCTCTACCGCTCTCTTCTTTTGTTGTTGCTTATTTCTGTTGAGACATTTTATTTCCTTACACTGTAACTGGTTTGGATTGTAGTTTTTAGGAATAGGTTATTCTGTTACATTGGTTTGGTTATCTCAATCTCTCGTTTCGGCTATTGAAATTGATCCATCCATAGATTTGTTCAAATGCATGGTAAATTGATTTGGCATGTACTGTAGTTTGATTGGCTAAACATCTCACAGAGCTTGTTAACTTCTCTATTTGAGGGTTTCCTCTGTCTGACCTTTACAGACACACGCCTCCGTTTAATTCTGATGAATGATCTCAAGCCTACTGTCTCTATCTAGCCTCTTTCTCTCTCTGTCTTGCCTTAACCTTCCCTCTATCTCCAGCGCTAACTGTTTTCCTCACTGTCTCCTCTTCCTCCTCGCCCTCCTCTCATCTGCTCATGGCTTTAACACAGGGGTCTATGGGGACACCCAGAGGGTGAAGATTCTTTACAATAAGAAGGACAGTGCTCTGATACAGATGGCCGATGCCAGTCAGGCCCAGCTAGGTAAGATTTTCCTCCATTTCCCCAACTGTCAACTCCCATGTTAACCGGCTGACTTAAAAGGATTTTAAATATTATTCTGTTTCCCATGTTCTCAAGTGGCAAATAAGAATATTTGTTTTATTTTCTTGATGTAACCTGGATAAATAAATGTTAAATGAACTAAAATTGGATAGGATAAACATCCTCACATGGGCATTTGTTTTCGGGAACATTACAGCTGGATAAAACAAACCATACACACTTAATACAAATACAATCTGCTTCCAGCGATGAGTCACCTGAACGGTCAGAAGATGTATGGAAAGGTCATCAGGGTGGCTCTGTCCAAGCACACCTCAGTGCAGCTGCCCAGGGATGGACTGGATGACCAGGGCCTTACCAAGGACTTCACCAACTCCCCCCTGCACCGCTTCAAGAAGCCCGGCTCCAAGAACTTTCAGAACATCTTCCCTCCCTCCACCACCCTTCACCTCTCCAACATCCCGTAAGTCTATGTCATGGCCCCTAGACTAGACACTCAGCAGATCCTGCACCTGTGTCTGTCAGTGTAGCCCATGATCAAAGGTCAGTTTTGCGGTTTCTCACTCAACGGTATTTGGGGAGGGTAATCTGATCCCAGGTCTGTGCAAACTAAGGGCAACGTCTATACCTGGAAAGAAAGTAAAGGGAACCCTATGGTCTGGGTTGGTTGTCTTTTTGTTGGAATGCTAAGTTCACTTGTTTCGACAGAACGGACGTAACTGAAGAAGACCTGAGACTACTGTTCTCCAATGCTGGGGGCACTGTGAACGCATTCAAGTTTTTCCAGTAAGTATTTTTTTTTTCTATAATAATGTAACTGCGCTACAGTTCTTGATTTGGTTGTGCATTAATTTCTTTAGGTCTGTGGCTAGCTCTGTGGCTAGCTCCAGGGCGGTACACTGACTGACCCTGTGTAAACTCAAATATGTGCATGTTTGTGTGGGCTTTTTGAGATCAGAGAATAATATACATTCTGATGTAACAGTGGGACAAATAAACCATCTTGTCTTCTTCCCAGGGATCACAAAATGGCGCTGCTCCAGATGTCAACGGTGGAAGAGGCCATCCAGGGTCTGATCGACCTCCACAACTACAACATGGGTGACAACCACCACCTGAGAGTGTCCTTCTCCAAATCCTCCATCTGAACCAGCATAATGATCCTCCACAATATCCATCGCTTTCTGTTTCCAAATGGCCTTTGGCTGCCGTTCGTTTATCCGGTTCACTCTTTCCAGGCGGGGGGGGACCACATTTTGACCTCATTGTAGTTTCTATTTTTGTCTTTCTACGTGTTAATCAGTCATTCCTTCAGAGAACCAGAAACTAAAATGTGTATTCAAAAAAAAGTTGTTGTACTTGTATGTTTTTGAGGGTGTTTTATCCCCTTCACCTGACCCCTATGTAAGTCCCATATTCCATTTGTATGATAGGCAAACCATTTTCTTTTTCCATCTTCTTATGAAGGGTGGATGAATGGACTTTGGTGTCTCTTTATGATTAGTTCTATAAGATATGTGCCTTACCTGACAATATCAACTCTTTTTACATTTAAATATTTACACGAATCCCTGCAGTCAGATTTTGAGGCACATTCATTTTGATGTGTAAGATTAGTTCAAAACATGATATCTGTTCTCCCATGTGACTGTGCAGTTTGAACTGCTGCCACCCAAAAAAAACTTCCCCTTTTTTGTTGTAGGTGTTGAGTTTGTGGCAGATTTTATTTAGTTAAAGTCACTATAGTTGTGGAGTGGGGAACCATATGAGATTGAAGTTGAATCAGACTTTTTACATCTTTTTTTTGTTGTACTAACTTGGACCACCATGCTTGAGTTTCCATCTGTATGATAATTTTAACTGTTTATCCATTTACTAAAATAGTCAATGTTGCTGTTCTTTAGGTGTTAGGTTTTTTTTTTTTTTTTTTTTTTTTGGGGGGGTACATGGGTAGAAGTTGAGTGGTTTCCTAAGCATGTACTGCCTGGTCTAGTTATTGGAATTAAGAGTTGGTAGTACTTTATTCATTTGAACTGTACTTCATAACTGTCCATTGTCCTACAGGTGATGAAACAAATGTCATGGTGATTATTATGAAGTACAGTTCAAATAAAGTGTTGCGAAATCTGCTGTTGCATGCGGTTAGAAGAGTATCTGTAGTGACGTCAACGTGTTGCCGTTTTACTGATGAAGGTTGGGACCAAAGTGTATGTGCCTTTTTTGTTTTTAGTTTTAATTTACATCTCATCGCCAAGGAAAGGAACAATATTTTAGTGAACCGCTGATATATTTTGTATATCTGAAAACATAAGATACAGGACCTGATTCAGAATCAACAACCTTCATTCCTATGGTTATTTTAAGCTGATCTACATGTAATACCCACAATAGTTTGAAGAATCCCACAACCTCAACTTACTAGAAAACGAGATTGTTTTTCAAGTCATGTATATTTTCTATCAGTTACATTTTTACAGCTCTAGAGATGTAACATTCAGATATAGTTTGGAAGCGGCACAATTAAAATAATTTTCTAACAAATTGGGATATTTGGTCTGACTTGTTTTGAGATTTTTTTTTTTTCTCCACTTTTTATCTTCTCTCGTGTGTACTTTGCTTTACTTGTGTAGCATGCTCAATAAACTCTTCTGTAGCTCTGTATACACCTCTTCTGTCTCTGTCTACAGCTTTCTCATCTTTCTTCTCCGGTCTCACCTCACTAGGTTTCTGATATCAGGTATATTCTGTCCCGGGGTGGGAAAGGAAAGGCACCAAAACATATGGGGATACTAAAGCTCAAAATAGGCCTAATTCAATTATCTGAACAAAATAAATGAACAATTTGAAGTTTGCTTCTGGCAGATTAAACCCCCTGGTTATGAACTTGTTCTGTCTCCTCTTCCTGTAGATCGAATACACTAACCAGTCTCTGGGACACACACTTTTAAAAATCCATATATAGTCTTCTCTTTCTGCTCTATAAGGGCATCTGTCACAAAATGCTCATAACCACTGGAATCTGCTGCATATCGCACTAATCCAATGCTACCATTTCATCTAGACCAACTAACATAATGTGTGTGGGTATACTGTGCCAGTTACTACCATCTCTGGAGTAATCTGGGTAATATCATTCCATTCTGAGGCCATAGGGGGGGAAAGCATGTCTAACATCCATTGACCAATAACTCATGTTTCTGGTCATGAAATGTTTTAATGTCTAGTCTATGGCAGTCTGTTTATTATAGTCGCAACGCATTTCTGTACTTGACCAGTGGCTGCTGTATTTGCAGTGCTGTTATTGAGTCAGTTCATCGGCATGGGCTGTACAATGATGGACGCCCTGTCTGTGACTGTCTGATGAAGACGATTCTCCAGCCCCGCTCTGGAGTTGAAACGCGGGGCCGGTGTGATTCATCATGGCCTAGTCCTAGATTGACTACCACCATACCGGTACTCCCAGTCCACGCTGCTGTTATTTTGCACACTTAAATGAAAGCGCTTGTGTTCTCCATCTACCTTTATAAACACAAAATACATGATAAATCAGCGAGCGGACGACCCAGACCGAATCAATAGCTCGTCTAGCCCCAATGCATCACGAGACATCTGTATCCACTCTCCATCACCCAGTCAACAAGATGGAAGCTGTTCTATTTTTTCCCCCACTGAGCAGTGTGGCTAAGAAGTTCTTGTTGGAGTTGAATAGTGTTATACTCTGTCCTGTGCAAGTTCCAATTATGTCAAAATGTTTCTGTTGTCAGTAAAGCTCAAATTTTTGTAATTTTGTAATATTTTATACCGCAACCATTTAGTAATCCAAAGTTTGTGGGTTCAAGTCGCACCAGGGACAATTGTAGAATGTTAGATAACCCTTTTCCTAACCTTATCCTACCTCTCCTAACCTTTCTCGTTTAGTTCTAACATTTTAGTCAATTCTCTGTAACCTTTGTCGTTTGTTCTCCTACCCTTTTACATAGATTCTTCTAACCTTTGTGGTCAGTTCTCCTAACCAGCAACATGGAACAAGCAGCCTGGTCTCAGAGAAACACGTATAACCCTAATGTCCTCGAAGACGTATGATAAATAACATTATCCAATTCATATGATATTGTACCAACGAGTAAGACATATGTTACTATACTCTTCCAAATCGTGTGATATTGTACGAACACTATTGCTTTCATAATGTAATGTGAGAGCAAGTCATTTCCCACAAGTCATTTCCCACTGGGCACAAACTGGTTGAATCAATGTTGTTTCAATATAATTTGTCAGCGTATTGTGACGTGGAAAATACAGTGTCATCATGGTAAATTACAACATAGACAAACTTGTCTGAAATATGTTGAATTTGTACCTTTAAAACAAAATCAGATATTCAATGTTACAGTGCCTTCAGAAAGTATTCACAACCTTTGACTTTTTTGCAGCCTGAATTTAAAATGGAAAAAATTGGCCTGCAAACAATAACCTCATAATGTCAAAGTGGAATTATGTTTTTAGACATGTTAATAAATTGATTATAAATGAAAAAACTGAAATGTTGTGAGTCAGTAAGTATTTGAGCCAAAATAAGTTCAAGAGTAAAAATGTGCTTTGCAAGTTACATTAAGTTGCGTTGTGTTTAACATGATTTTGTAATGACTACCTTGTCTCTTCCCCACACATACAGATAATAAGGTCCCTCAGTCTAACAGTGAATTTCAAACACAGATTCAACCACAAAGACCAATGCAAATGCCTCGCAAAGAAAGGCACCTAATGGTAGATGGGTTTAAAGAAAGAAAAAAACCATACATTGAATATCCCTTTGAGCATGGTGAAATTATTAATTACACTTTGGATGGTGTATCAATACACCCAGTCTCTATAAAGATATAGGCGTCCTTCCTAACTCAGTTGCCGGTGGCTGTTCCACTGGTTGTCATAAGGTGTATGCACCAATTTGTAAGTCGCTCTGGATAAGAGCGTCTGCTAAATGACTTAAATGTAAATGTAAATGAAACCACTTAGGGATTTAATGAGGTCAATGGTGACTTTAAAACAGTTACAGAGTAATGGCTGTGAGGATGGATCAACAACATTGTACTTACTAGTTACATTGTAGTTACCACAATACTAACCTAATTGACAAAGATAAAATAAGAAAGCCTGAACAGAATAAAACTATTCCAAAACATGCATCCAAGTTTGCAACAAGGCACAACATTAATTCTGTAAAAATGTGGAAAAGCAATTCACTTGTTTATCCTAAAAACATATTATGTTTGGGGCAAATCCAATACAACACATTACCGAGTGCTACTCTCTATATTTTCAAGCATAGTGGTGGTGGCTGCATCATGTTATGTGTATGCTTGTAATCGCTAAGGACTGGGAATGGAGCTAAGCACAGGCAAAATCCTAGAGGAAAACCTGGTTCAGCCTGCTTTCCACCAGACACTGGGAGATGAATTCACCTTTCAGCAGGACAATCACCTGAAACACAAGGCCAAATCCACACTGAAGTTATTTACCAAGAAGCCTGTAAATGTTCCTGAGCAGCCAAGTTACTCAGTGGTGTGAATACTTAAGTATATGAGATATTTCTGTATTTCATTTTCAATACATTTTGCAAAAATATTTCACTTTATGGAGTATGGTGGGTAGATGGGTGAGAAAACAAATCATATTTAATCCATTTTAAATTTAGGCTGTAAAACAACCAAATGTGGAATAAGTCAAAGGGTATGAATACTTTCTGAAGGCACTATCAGAAACAAATTATAATAGGCTAGGCAGCACCTCCTGGAGAATTAATCAACAGTATCTACAGCTACCCTTTGGTCTCTCATCCAGGGTTTTAATAACCAAGCCCTGCTTAGCTATGGTATTTGTCATTGACCATTACCAATGTGCTATCGTGAGAATGATTGTTGAGAGGTCTCCACTTAAACACGAAATAGATTCACTGTTGCTATTGAAATGATTCCAAAGGGCAGGTTTAACAGAGCAAATTAAATGTGACCATCACTCACATATCCTCAATGGTGCTATTTAGGCCTATATAGCATTTGCGAAGTCCTCAACAGCTATTGTTTCAATTCAACCCAGTATCTGACTGAAAATAGACAACACAATAGACCTAGGGTTTCAAGCTCTGATTGATTTCAAATGTAATGATGTTTAGCCAACTCAACCAAAAATCAACATTTGAAAGAGATGTATTTTCTTGCTTGGATAGTTCCAGCTGTGCCACTGAATTGGTTTGGCTTTAATTCTAGTTTGTCTACAAATTAATCATTTAATAACTCAGAAAAAAAAGAAACGTCCTCTCACTATCAACTGCGTTTCTTTTCAGCAAACTTGACATGTGTAAATATTTGTATCAACATAACAAGATTCAACAACTGAGACATAAATTGAACAAGTTCCACAGACTTGTGACTAACAGAAATTGAATAATGTGTCCCTGAACAAAGGGGAGGTCAAAATCCATTTCTGGGGGGAATGGCCCTAGCCCTCACCCTCCGATCCAACAGGTGCCTGACGTGCTCAATGGCATTGAGATCCGGGCTCTTCACTGGCCATGGCAGAACACTGACATTCCTGTCTTGCGGGAAATCACGCACAGAACGAGCAGTATGGCTGGTGGCATTGTCATCCTGGAGGGTCATGTCAGGATGAGCCTGCAGGAAGGGTACCAAATGAGGGAGGAGGATGTCTTCCCTGTAACGCACAGCATTGAGATTGCCTGCAATGACAACAAGCTCAGTCCGATGATGCCTTGACACACCGCCCCAGACCATGATGGACCCTCCACCTCTAAATCGATCCCACTCCATAGTACAGGCCTTGGTGTAACGCTCATTCCTTCAACGATAAACAGGAATCCGACCATCACCCCTGGTGAAACAAAACCACGACTCGTCAGTGAAGAGCACTTTTTGCCAGTCCTGTCTGGTCCAGTGACGGTGGGTTTGTGCCCATAAGCGACGTTTTTGCCAGTGATGTCTTATGAGCCCTCAGTCCTGCCACTCTCAGTCTATTGCGGACAGTCTGAGCACTGATGGAGGAATTGTGCATTCCTGGTGTAACTCAGGCAGTTGTTGTTGCCATCCTGTACCTGTCCCGCAGGTGTGATGTTCGGATGTTCTGATCCTGTGCAGGTGTTGTTACACGTCGTCTGCCACTACGAGGATGATCAGCTGTCCGTCCTGTCTCCCTGTAGCACTGTCTTAGGCGTCTCACAGTACGGACATTGGAATTTATTGCCCTGGCCACATCTGTAGTCCTCATGCCTCCTTGCAGCATGTCTAAGACACGTTCACGCAGATGAGCAGGGACCACGGGCATCTATCCTCTGGTGTTTTTCAGAGTCAGTAGAAAGGCCTCTTTAGTGTACTAAGTTTTCATAACTTTTATAACATATTTAAAAAATATCTATTTTTAGTTGAGATGGAGACATGAATCCAACATATCAATTATTAATTTGAAGACAAAAAAATGTAATGACCTAAATGACACAGATGGAACTAAGCAGAAGATAAATCACAAATGATATGTTGGATTCACATCTCAAAAATACAAGTTAAAGAATGGGATTAAGCCAGTGTCTGTTGCACTTCACAAAATAGATGGCATCATGAGCAGGAAAATGATGTGGATAAATTGAAGCAACATCTCCCAAGCTTTAACTTCCTGACTGATGTCTTGAGATGTTGCTTCAATATATCCACATAATTTTCCATCCTCCATGATGCCATCTATTTTGTGAAGTGCACCAGTCCCTCCTGCAGCAAAGCACCCCCACAACATGCTGCCACTCTTGTGCACTCCTTTTCCCTCCAAACATAACGATGGTCATTATGGCCAAACAGTTCTATTTTTTGTTTGATCAGACCAGAGGACATTTCACCAAGAAAATAAAAAAGTACATTATTTGTCCACATGTGCACTTGCAAACCATAGTCTAGCTTTTTTATGGCAGTTTTGGAGCAGTGGCTTCTTCCTTGCTGAGCAGCCTTTCATGTTATGTCAATATAGGACTTGTTTTACTGTGGATATAGATACTTTTGTACCTGTTTCCTCCAGCAGCTTCACAAGGTCCTTTGCTGTTGTTCTGGGATTGATTTGCACTTTTCGTACCAAATACGTGCATCTCTGGGAGACAGAACGTGTCTCCTGCCTGAGCGGTATGACGGCTGTGTGGTCCCATGGTGTTTATACTTGCGTACTATTGTTTGTACAGATGAACGTGGTAACTTCAGGCGTTTGGAAATTGCTCCCAAGGATGAACCAGACTTGTGGAGGTCTACGATTCTTTCTCTGAGGTCTGATTTCCCATAATGTCAATTAAAGAGGCACTGAGTTTGAAGGTAGGCCTTGAAATACATCCACAGGTACACCTCCAATTGACTCAAATTATGTCAATTGTCCTATCAGAAGGTTCTAAATGCATTAAATAATTTTATGGAATTTTCCAAGCTGTTTAAAGGCACAGTCAACTTAGTGTACGTAAACTTCTGACCCACTGCAATTCTGATACAATGAATTATAAGTGAAATAATCTGTCTGTAAACAATTGTTGGAAAAATGACTTGTGTCATGTACAAAGTAGATGTCCTAACCGACTTGACAAAACTATAGTTTGTTAACAAGAAATTTGTTGAGTGGTTTGAACAACGAGTTTTAATGACTCCAACCTAAGTGTATGTAAACGCCCGACTTCAACTGTAGGTTGTAATCTCATTGATCAACGTCTCAACCAAATATTACCCAATCACCACGGTGAAATGAGGTAGTGTACCCAGTGTGTTGGCATTTGTAATGAAGAATAATATCTCATTTAATGTATTAGCTGCATTTAAAGACATCAAAACAATTGTTGGAGTGTGAAAATAATAGCTCTTTCCAAAGTCATTCGGTAACTTATTTAATTCAGACTGTTAATCAGTGGATAATCATGAAGTATCTTGTTCACACTGGAGGCTTGTTCAGTTCAGAGCTCAGAGACAGTTCTTAATAGTAGAAGTGCACTTCTCATCTGTGCTCGGCTCTGGCTAATATACAGTGAGGCCCTCTAGCAGTCAGTCAGTCAGCACCAACTCCAGTCTCCAGCTCAGTCAGCCATTCCATGCCGCTGTGCTCCACTCATCTCGTCTCATTCCCTTGTATAGAGACACAGTGGTGAGCCTGCTGTTTTGATATTGTATTCCATTTACTAAGTTCACTACCTGGTCATCAGTGCATGGTGGGGACCGTAACTGCTAATCCATACTGTTCCACTCAGCCAATACACACAGACCCCATTAAAGAGTGTGTGTGTGTTTGCGTGCGTGCATGCGTGACCAGAAGTCCCCACAAGAATGTTATTTTTTATTTTTTGACAAACTGGGGACATTTTGTTGGTTCCATAAGGTCAAATGCTATTTCTTAGGGGGTTATGGTTAGGTTTAGGGTTAGGGTTAGGAGCTAGGTTTAGGGTTAAGGTTCGATTTTTGGGTTAAGGTAAGAGTACGGGTTAGGTTTAGGGTTAGGGTTTATGGAAAATAGGATTGTAAATGGGACAGAATTGTGTGTCTCCACAAGGTTAGCTGTTCAAGACTGTGAGTGTGTGTATGTCCCTATCTATCACACAGGCCTCATAATCTTCACGTGTCAGCCTCCCTTGGCCCCAAGGTAACCTTACTGTGACATGCAATTCAGTTGGCCCGGCTGGTAATGACTATTGATTTGGATTGTGTTCCTGTTCGAGAGGGACATGGAGGGACTGTGTCTTTTACTGCTTGGTCTGCTCCGTGCGGAGATCCCCCTCACAAACAAACAACTTACCCTCCCCCAACACAATCACCAGTGTCGTCCACCCCCCTTTCCCTCACTTGCTCCGGCCCAGTGGAAGTGCATGTTGTAGGATCGGCATGGTGATTGCTGTCACCAACGCCCAGGGCAGAGGGGGAAATAGGGGGACGTTCATGGGTCTGTGTTGTCCTACGTTGTGTACTTGATTACCTAGTGCCTGGAGCAAGACTAGCTACCATAAACACAGTGGGTGGCTCTACCTGACTCCTGACCAACTGACATTAGAACACTTATGCAGTTTTTGAAGCTTTCCTCAGAATAATGTATTGTAGTTTATACTCAATATTATGACTGAATAAAAAGTATGAACACAATTAAATCGATATCTTAATGTACCTTAATATTACAAAAGAAAACTATCAACTTACATAACATCACCACAATACCATCTTTACATGTTGAATCACTAAAGGAATTGGTTTCAGATGGGAGAATATAATACCTTTTTTTCTTCATTGGCGCCATTAAGCTGCCAGCAATATTTTTCATAGGGAGGAACCCCCATTCTGAGGTATAGTTTTATTACATGGTAATTTGAGGCATGGTTCGTTCATCTCAAGTGTTGCCGTCGGACATGCAAATCAAGCCGGAATATTTTCACTCCTCACAAGCCTACACATTATCACATTGTATTATCTACTGTACAGTTTATCTGCACAGTGAGAGGAGGGGAAATTCCTTTCATCTTTGTATTTGTATTTATTAAGGATCCCTTCCTTGGCAGCAGATACTCTTCCTGCGGTCCAGCTAAATTAAGGCAGTTACACAATTTAAAAAACATTACAATACATTTATAACAGATTTCACAACACATTAAGTGTGTGCCTTCAGGCCACTACTCTACTACCACATACAGTGGGGCAAAAAAGTATTTAGTCAGCCACCAATTGTGCAAGTTCTCCCACTTAAAAAGATGAGAGAGGCCTGTCATTTTCATCATAGGTACACTTCAACTATGACAGACAAAATGAGGAAAACAAATCCAGAAAATCACATTGTAGGGTTTTTAATGAATGTATTTGCAAATTATGGTGGAAAATAAGTATTTGGTCAATAACAAAAGTTTCTCACTACTTTGTTATATACCCTTTGTTGGCAATGACAGAGGTCAAACATTTTCTGTAAGTCTTCACAAGGTTTTCACACACTGTTGCTAGTATTTTGGCCCATTCCTACATGCAGATCTCCTCTAGAGCAGTAATGATTTGGGGCTGTTGCTGGGCTACACAGACTTTCAACTCCCTCCAAAGATTTTCTATGGGGTTGAGATCTGGAGACTGGCTAGGCCATTCCAGAACCTTGAAATTCTTCTTACCAAGCCACTCCTTCGTTGCCCGGGCGGTGTGTTTGGGATCATTGTCTTGCTGAAAGACCCAGCCACGTTTCATCTTCAATGCCCTTGCTGATGGTAGGCTTTGTTACTTTGGTCCCAGCTCACCGTTCTTGTGATCATTTTGACCCCACGGGGTGAGATCTTGCGTGGAGCCCCAGATCGAGGGAGATTATCAGTGGTCTTGTAAGTCTTCCATTTCCTAATAATTGCTCCCACAGTTGATTTCTTCAAACCAAGCTGCTTACCTATTACAGATTCAGTCTTCCCAGCCTGGTGCAGGTCTACAATTTTGTTTCTGGCGTCCTTTGACAGCTCTTTGGTCTTGGTCATAGTGGAGTTTGGAGTGTGACTGTTTTATAATGATAACAAGTTCAAACAGGTGCCATTAATACAAGTAACGAGTGGAGGACAGAGGAGCCTCTTTAAAGAAGAAGTTACAGGTCTGTGAGAGCCAGACATTTTGCTTGTTTGTAGGTGACCAAATACTTATTTTCCACCATAATTTGCAAATAAATTAATTAAAAATAAATAAAAAAATCTAATTTTGTCTGTCATAGTTGAAGTGTACCTATGATGAAAATGACAGGCCTCTCTCATCTTTTTAAGTGGGAGAACTTGCACAATTGGTGGCTGACTAAATACTTTTTTGCCCCACAACACACAATCCATGTGTACGCGTGTGTATAGTGCATGTTATCGTGTGTGTGTATGCATGTGTCTGTGCCTATGTTTGTGTTGCTTCACAGTCCCCACTGTTCCATAAGTTGTATGGTGTATTTTTTTTAAATCTATTTTTACTGCTTTACTTGATGTGGAATATAGTTTAATGTTCAGCTGGGAGGGACGACTTGGAAAAGCATACCATGCAATTGTTTGAGGACGGCGCCCCACATCAGCATATTTTTCAACCAGCACAGGCTTCATAAAATCACAAATAGCGATTAAATACTCACTTACTTTTTGAAAATTGTCCTCAGTTTGCAATCCCAAGCGTCCCAGCTACAACATGCATGGTTGTTTTGTTAGATAAAATCCTTCTTTATATCCCAAAAAGTCTGTTTAGTTGGCGCAGTTGATTTCAGCAATTCACTTTTTCAACATGCAGACAAAGGAATCCAAAAAGCTAGCACTAAACTTTGTTAAAACAAGTCAAAGTACGTTTCTATACAATCCTCAGGTACCCTAAAATGTAAATAAACTATAATATTTCATACGGAAAGAAGTAAAGAAGTTCAATAGAAAAGTCAAATTAGCAAGTGCGCGTCCTCTTTGTCGCACGCCCACAGACTGATTTCCGATTTATTTATTTTTATTATTATTATGTTTCTTCTTGGGCCTCTATAACTATATCTATTGTTTTTATTTTTTTTTGTTGTTGTGTGATTTGGATTAATCCCCTCTACCACACGGAACCCCACTAATCTACTGACGGAACGCAAGAGGTGGCTAACAACAGACCTCCATCATGTGCTAGCTTGCTACCGATGTCCTGGCTAGCTGTCTAAATCGCCGTGACACCCAACCAACCTCTCCACTCACTGGACCCTTTTGATCACTCGACTAAGGATGCCTCTCCTTAATGTCAATATGTCTTGTCCATTGCTGTTCTGGTTAGTGTTTATTGGCTTATTTCACTGTAGAGCCTCTAGTCCTGCTCACTATACCTTATCCAACTTATTAGTTCCACCACCCACACATGCAATGACATCTCCTGGTTTCAATGATGTTTCGAGAGACAATATCTCTCTCTTCATCACTCAATACCTAGGTTTACCTCCACTGTATTCACATCCTACCATACCTTTGTCTTTTCATTATACCTTGATGCTATTTTATCGCCCCCAGAAACCTCCTTTTACTCTCTGTTCCAGACGTTCTAGATGACCAATTCTTATTGCTTTTAGCCGCACCCTTATTCTTCTCCTCCTATGTTCCTCTGGCGATGTAGAGGTGAATCCAGGCCCTGCAGTGCCTAGCTCCACTCCTATTCCCCAGGCGCTCTCTTTTGATGACTTCTGTAACCGTAATAGCCTTGGTTTCATGCATGTTAACATTAGAAGCCTCCTCCCTAAGTTTGTTCTATTCACTGCTTTAGCACACTCTGCCAACCTGGATGTTCTAGCTGTGTCCGAATCCTGGCTTAGGAAGACCACCAAAAATTCAGAAATTTTAATTCCAAACTACAACATTTTCAGACCAGATAGAACTGCCAAAGAGGGCGGTTTTGCAATCTACTGCAAAGATAGCCTGCAGAGTTCTGTCCTACTATCCAGGTATGTACCCAAACAATTTGAACTTCTACTTTTAAAAATCCACCTCTCTAAAAACAAGTCTCTCACCGTTGCCGCCTGCTATAGACCACCCTCTGCCCCCAGCTGTGCTCTGGACACCATATGTGAACTGATTGCCCCCCATCTATCTTCAGAGCTCGTGCTGCTAGGTGACCTAAACTGGAACATGCTTAACACCCCAGCCATCCTACAATCTAAACTTGATGCCCTCAATCTCACACAAATTATCAATGAACCTACCAGGTACCCCCCCAAAGCCGTAAACACGGGCACCCTCATAGATATCATCCTAACCAACTTCCCCTCTAAATACACCTCTGCTGTCTTCAACCAAGATCTCAGCGATCACTGCCTCATTGCCTGCATCTGTAATGGGTCAGCGGTCAAACGACCTCCACTCATCACTGTAAAACGCTCCCTGAAACACTTCAGCGAGCAGGCCTTTCTAATCGACCTGGCCGGGGTATCCTGGAAGGATATTGATCTCATCCCGTCAGTAGAGGATGCCTGGATATATTTTTTAAATGCCTTCCTAACCATCTTAAATAAACATGCCCCATTCAAGAAATGTAGAACCAGGAACAGATATAGCCCTTGGTTCTCCCCAGACCTGACTGCCCTTAACCAACACAAAAACATCCTATGGCGTTCTGCATTAGCATCGAACAGCACCCGTGATATGCAGCTGTTCAGGGAAGCTAGAAACCGTTATACACAGGCATTTAGAAAAGCCAAGGCTAGCTTTTTCAAGCAGAAATTTGCTTCCTGCAACACTAACTCAAAAAATTTCTGGGACACTGTAAAGTCCATGGAGAATAAGAACACCTCCTCCCAGCCGCCCACTGCACTGAAGATAGGAAACACTGTCACCACTGATAAATCCACCATAATTGAGAATTTCAATAAGCATTTTTCTACGGCTGGCCATGCTTTCCACCTGGCTACTCCTACCCCGGTCAACAGCACTGCACCCCCAACAGCAACTCGCCCAAGCCTTCCCCATTTCTCCTTCTCCCAAATCCATTCAGCTGATGTTCTGAAAGAGCTGAAAAATCTGGACCCCTACAAATCAGCCGGGCTAGACAATCTGGACCCTTTCTTTCTAAAATTATCTGCCGAAATTGTTGCCACCCCTATTACTAGCCTGTTCAACCTCTCTTTCGTGTCGTCTGAGATTCCCAAAGATTGGAAAGCAGCTGCGGTCATCCCCCTCTTCAAAGGGGGGGACACTCTTGACCCAAACTGCTACAGACCTATATCTATCCTTCCATGCCTTTCTAAGGTCTTCGAAAGCCAAGTCAACAAACAGATTACCGACCATTTCGAATCTCACCATACCTTCTCTGCTATGCAATCTGGTTTCAGAGCTGGTCATGGGTGCACCTCAGCCACGCTCAAGGTCCTTAACAATATCTTAACCGCCATCGATAAGAAACATTACTGTGCAGCCGTATTCATTGATAATATAATAATAATAATATAATAATAATAATATAATAATAATCAATAGTATTCATTGATCTGGCCAAGGCTTTCGACTCTGTCAATCACCACATCCTCATCGGCAGACTCGACAGCCTTGGTTTCTCAAATGATTGCCTCGCCTGGTACACCAACTACTTCTCTGATAGAGTTCAGTGTGTCAAATCGGAGGGTCTGCTGTCCGGACCTCTGGCAGTCTCTATGGGGGTGCCACAGGGTTCAATTCTTGGACCGACTCTCTTCTCTGTATACATCAATGAGGTCGCTCTTGCTGCTGGTGAGTCTCTGATCCACCTCTACGCAGACGACACCATTCTGTATACTTCTGGCCCTTCTTTGGACACTGTGTTAACAACCCTCCAGGCAAGCTTCAATGCCATACAACACTCCTTCCGTGGCCTCCAATTGCTCTTAAATACAAGTAAAACTAAATGCATGCTCTTCAACCGATCGCTACCTGCACCTACCCGCCTGTCCAACATCACTACTCTGGACGGCTCTGACTTAGAATACGTGGACAACTACAAATACTTAGGTGTCTGGTTAGACTGTAAACTCTCCTTCCAGACCCATATCAAACATCTCCAATCCAAAGTTAAATCTAGAATTGGCTTCCTATTTCGCAACAAAGCATCCTTCACTCATGCTGCCAAACATACCCTTGTAAAACTGACCATCCTACCAATCCTCGACTTTGGCGATGTCATTTACAAAATAGCCTCCAATACCCTACTCAACAAATTGGATGCAGTCTATCACAGTGCAATCCGTTTTGTCACCAAAGCCCCATATACTACCCACCATTGCGACCTGTACGCTCTCGTTGGCTGGCACTCGCTTCATACTCGTCGCCAAACCCACTGGCTCCATGTCATCTACAAGACCCTGCGAGGTAAAGTCCCCTCTTATCTCAGCTCGCTGGTCACCATAGCATCTCCCACCTGTAGCACACGCTCCAGCAGGTATATCTCTCTAGTCACCCCCAAAACCAATTATTTCTTTGGCCGCCTCTCCTTCCAGTTCTCTGCTGCCAATGACTGGAACGAACTACAAAAATCTCTGAAACTGGAAACACTTATCTCCCTCACTAGCTTTAAGCACCAACTGTCAGAGCATCTTACAGATTACTGCACCTGTACATAGCCCACCTATAATTTAGCCCAAACAACTACCTCTTTCCCAACTGTATTTAATTTATTTATTTATTTTGCTCCTTTGCACCCCATTATTTTTATTTCTGCTTTGCACATTCTTCCATTGCAAAACTACCATTCCAGTGTTTTACTTGCTATATTGTATTTACTTTGCCACCATGGCCTTTTTTGCCTTTACCTCCCTTCTCACCTCATTTGCTCACATTGTATATAGACTTGTTTATACTGTATTATTGACTGTATGTTTGTTTTACTCCATGTGTAACTCTGTGTCGTTGTATCTGTCGAACTGCTTTGCTTTATCTTGGCCAGGTCGCAATTGTAAATGAGAACTTGTTCTCAACTTGCCTACCTGGTTAAATAAAGGTGAAATAAAAAATAAATAAATAAATAAAAAACTGTGACTCCCGGTACCAAAACTCAAAATTCTTCCTCGTTTTTGAAGAAACAAACCTGAAACCTTGAACAAAGTTGACATCTAGTGGAAGCCATAGGAATTGCAATCTGGGAGCTGGAATTGCATAGGACCCATATCTTTCCATTGAAAGAGCATGGGATCTCAAAATAAAATATTTCTTGTTGGTTTTTAGGGCTAGGGTCCTTTTTCTGAAATTCTGCCTGACTGACATGCACCTTCTCGGTTTCCTCTGAACACAGAACAGCCCCTTCATACTAACTAACTTGATCTGACTAGAACTAGCATATACAGTGGCTTGCTAAAGTATTCACCCCCTTGGCATTTTTCCTATTTTGTTGCCTTACAACCTGGAATTAAAATTGATTTTCTTGGGGGTTTGTATAATTTGATTTACACAACATGCCTGCCACTTTGATGAAAAATGCGAAATATTTTTTATCGTGAAACAAACAAGAAATAAGACAACAAAACAGAAAACTTGAGAGTGCATAACTATTCACCCCACCAAAGTCAATACTTTGTAGAGCCACCTTATGCAGCATTTACAGCTGCAAGTCTCTTGGGGTATGTCTCTATAAGCTTCGCACATCTAGCTACTGGGATTTTTGCTCATTCTTCAAAGCAAAACTGCTCCAGCTCCTTCAAGTTGGATGGGTTCCGCTGGTGTACAGCAATCTTTATGTCAAACCACAGATTCTCAATTGGATTGAGTTCTGGGCTTTGACTAGGCCATTCCATGACATTTAAATGTTTCCTCTTAAACCACTTAAGTGCCCAGTCTCAAATCTCTGGAAGACTGAAACAGGTTTCCCTCAAGAATATCCCTGTATTTAGCCCCATCCATCATTCCTTCAATTCTGATCAGTTTCCCAGTCCCTGCTGATGAAAAACATCCCCACAGCATGATGCTGCCACCGTGCTTCACTGGGATGGAGTTCTCGGGGTGATGAGAGGTGTTGGGTTTGCACCAGACATAGTGTTTTCCTTGATAGCCAAAAAGCTACATTTTAGTCTTATCTGACAAGAGTACCTTCTTCCAGATTTTGGGGGAGTCTCGCACATGCCTTTTGGCGAACACCAAACATGTTTGCTTATTTTTTTTCTTTCTTTTTTTCTGGCCACTCTTCCATAAAGCCCAGCTCTGGGGTCTTTCAGAACAGGTGTATATATATATTGAGATCATGTGACAGATCATGTGACACTTAGATTGCACACAGGTGATCTTTATTTAACTAATTATGTGACTTCTGAAGGTAATTGGTTGCACCAGATCTTATTTAGGGGCTTCATAGCAAAGGGGGTGAATACATATGCATGCACCACTTTTCCGTTTGACATTTTTTGTAAAATTTTTTTCATATCATTTTTTTTTTCATATCACTTTATCAATTTTGACTATTTTGTGTATCTCCATTAAATGAAATCCAAATAAAAACCCATTGAAATTACAGGTTGTAATGCAACAAAATAGGAAAAACACCAAGGGGGATGAATACTTTTGCAAGGCACTGAAATGTAGACCTACTAACTTACAGTCTGTATATTTATAAACTGAAACAGATTATATTATACCCTATATGTGTTTGTTTTAGTCTTGGTTTTCTCCCAACATGGAGAGAGTACGGTTGGGTGAGTGGTCACCGGTCAGACATGCTAAGCACAACCCCCCCTCAACATTTGCACGTACAATATACACACTGACTCTAACCGACAGACAGACAGACAGACAGATAGACAGACACACAGACAGACAGACAGACACTCTCTCTGCCTAGAAGGCACATATACACAACACAAAACAGACTCTCTCTCTCTCTTTCTGTCAAATATCCCTCCGTGTGTGTGGGTGGTCAGGAAGGCACAGCTCAGTTGCCAGGCAGAGGGGTCAGAGAGGTAATGAGATGCTTTGAGAGAGAGTGACAGGGGTGTGCATGTGTAAATAATCTATTAATTAAAGGGAGGAGTGGAATGAATAGGAAACCTTTTCCTGTGATATCTTCATCCTTCCATCCTCCCCTCCCCTCCCCTCCTCCACTCCTCCTCTCACACTCTCCAGGTTCACACAGATCCACAAAGAGACGTTTATTGGGAGATTAAAGCCAAATCTTCTAGATTGCTGTATAAAAAGGTAATTTGCAATATTAAACTGACTTTTATCTATATGCAAATGACTCCCCTCCTCCACTGATTTGAATAATTTATGTGAAGGTTTGAAAGTGAGGTGGGTGTCTCTTGCCGTCGAAAGATAACCCAGTTAGGCTATAAAGGAAACTATTAACAATTTTTTTTTTTACCAGAGTTTATTTCTTTCAATTACAGCAATTGCTTTCTTCTGGGTTGAGCTGTGGGTGCCAACGTTACGGTTATTGCACTCTTTCTCTGTGAATATTTTGCCTGCGGGGCTTTCACCGGGTAGAGTAATGTCAATATCAGGTGCTCGGCTCATTCCTCAAGCCTCCGTCAAACCTCTTGTCACACATCAAGACGTCATGCCTCTCAGACATGGGGACATGGGTAATTTCATCTCACGTCGAAGATGTTTGTTGTCGTGTGTCGGCTCTTACTAGCTATGACTCCTGTTCCCTTCAATAGCCCAGGCATCACTCTCCTGTCTGTCACATGACCAGAGTGGCACAGGCACGGTCCAGGGAGAGAGACACCTCAAAGTAAAGACACTTTTATGTTGATGAGTGGTGGTAGAAGACTGGCTCTTTGTACCTTCTGCCATCATGCTTACAATGAGGAGAACTCTCTCTCCTGCTGTTATTAAGACTCCAGCCACCCTAGTCATAGACTGTTCTCTCTGTTACTGCACAGCAAACGGTACCGGAGCGCCAAGTCTAGGTCAAAGAGGCTTCTAAACAGCTTCTACCCCCAAGCCATAAGACTCCTGAACAGCTTATCAAATGGGGCGGCAGGTAGCCTAGTGGTTAGAGCGTTGGACTAGTAACCGAAAGGTTGCAACATCGAATCCCCGAGCTGACAAGGTAAAACAAAATCTGTTGTTCTGCCCCTGAACAAGGCCACTATGCTGTCATTGGAAATATGAATTTGTTCTTAACTGTCCAGTTAAAAAAAGAAAATGGCTACCCAGACTATTTGCACGGCCTCTTCTAAGCTTCTGTAATTATCTATGCATAGTCACTTTAATAACTCTCTAATAATATTACCTTGACACCGATAGCCCCGTTTTTTTACTGCTGCTCTTTAATTATTTCTTATATCTTACTTTTTTAGGTATTTTCTTAAAACAGCTTTGTAAGTAAGCATTTCACTGTAAGGTTGCATTACCGAATACCTGTTGTATTCGGCGCATGTGACAAATACAATTTGATTTGATTTACTGAACTGTTGTAGAGTCCATCTTTATTCCCTTCACTACACTGAGATGACCAAATCATAGTTAGCTCATAGTTGTCTACTGTTACAGTACAGAATATGTAGGCCGCATGTCAATAACACTGGGGTGTGTTTGTACATTTTAAGAGCTCTCTGTCTGTTCCTAATTTGATGAAACGCAAAAATACAAACTCCACTGGGGAATGATCTCATCTACTCAAAGAGGTCAAAGGGCAATGAACAGCCATAGTCTTAGACTCACTCCCAAAGGGAAATGTACTTCAAACACTGATGTCTTCCCAAACCATACCATTCCGATTGCGTACTGTTATGAATGGAGAGTAAGGATAGAAATGGTCACATTTTGTACACCGTCACCAAGTTACAGTATGCCCTTTGTCCATCCCGTATTCACCTCAGCTTAAACAAACTCGTCTGTCTTTCAAAAAACCTTCTCTGTATATCTTCTAATGTTATTATCATTCAAAACAGGGGCATTCAAACCCCATTTTTGTCATCAATTATATGCATTCAGTTAATGTCAATGTACCATAGCAGCTACACTTATTCCTGAGAATGCCTGTTTAAGACATAGACAATGTAACAGTGAGAGATTTATACGACCGGCTCTAAAGGTTGGACAAAGGTTCATCTCAACGCTGGTCGCTAATTGAGGATTGTACATGTACATCATCTCTTTCTCTCCGCTATTTTGGCAGAATGACATGTGGCCAATGGCCCAGCGGTGTTCTCAGAGGATCGTTCTGTTATGGGGCGATGACATTAGTGTGTGAGGTGAGGTCACCATAGTGATGATCTTATCTCCCAGAAGGATATATTAGGGAACAATAACACGTTTAATATCCTGCTCTTTAGGACGGGACCTATTTTCCTCCTCCTGCCCCTTCTCTTCCTGCTGCTTGCCCTCCTCGTCCCCCGCGGCGGAGCCAGAGTAAAAGCCCCATCCAGAAAGACATTACTGATATTATCACATCTCAATATTTCTCATCCTTTATAATTTGATCCACAGCTCTGGTCTTGTGCTGTTTGCTTTGATCTTTATCCTGGTTCTCCTCGTATGTGAAGCTGATCTGACAATATGACAGAACGAGGGGATATGTGTCTCAACATTCTGTCATCTAACCTTTACTACCTCCAAATTAATTTAAGCCATATGGAAGAAATAATCTCAAACTCAAAGTAATAATCAAATTGATGGTACAAAAGATTTAAAAGTATTTTCGCCCTCAAAATGCTGGCAGAGATGCTGCATCTCTATATTATTTTTTAAAGTATATCATTGTCAACTAATATAATGCTGTGTATTCACAGTGACAAGTGGTTTGGTGGGCATTAGGACCTGCTGCCGTCGCATCTCGACTGGTTTCCTGTATTAGGTCTTGTAAGGCATGGTCTCAAACAAGGTCTCCGTGGCTACCGATTTCAAAACAAAACAGCCTAATTGGTTGTTCGTTAATAGGTTTATTTCAGGCACATGCTTGGGTGCCTTTATTGTAGCTTACAGGGTCTTGCTCTCCAAGGGCATTTGTGAAAGAGGAGGATAAGAACTACACAGGGAATATCAAAGAGAGAGAGAGAGAGAGAGAGAGAGAGAGAGAGAGAGAATAATCACACTAAATACAAGACATTGAAAAGGAAGACACACATCTTTGTGCTATTTGCCTTCGATTGGGAGGCATATTTTAGACGCTGTGCTATTTTATCGTTGCCTAGGAAATGCTTGCTGGATCCATGAGAAACCTGTAGATGTAATACGGCCTCATTTGGAGAGCTAGTACGACTGAAGCAAATATTTGTATAATAAACAATCTATTTCTTTACAGCACGAACAAACGTTCTCTTAAACCATCAAGCCAGGGTCAAAACATTGAATACTGAATGTATACATAACAACACAATCATCTGTGTCGGTCTGTGCAGGAAGGAACTGGTGACACTTGAGGGGAAGAACATCACGCATATTTACGGTCTCTGGCTTAAAACGATCAATGAGAACACAATTACTGAGCCTTACTTATGGCTGCGTCCCCCGCTGTGGTGGGGTTAGGACTTGAAGAGTTACTTAATATTAGTCTGGCATTGTTAACAGCAAACATTCAGCTTGGAATTAACACACTGAGGCTGTCAGGGTGAGGAGAGAAAGGAGAATCAAATAGCATCAATGGGGAATCTCTGTAAAGCAGCGAAGTGGATTTTGCCTGTGAAAATATCTAATTGTGACACTAGCAGAATCCATTGAGATGTTTTCAATCTCCACCTAGTCCTCCTAGAGAAGTATCAGTGACAAAAGAATAACGAATGGACAGAATTCACGAGCCGCACTGCAGAAACCCACACTGAGAAAATACCTTTCATAAAAAAATACACTATACAGTGTAATGCATAAAAAAATGGTGTTCCTCTCTCACCCTCTCCACCCCTCTCTCTGGACTAGAGGGAAAGAAGTAACCATTAGCTTTCCTTCCTCCCTTAATTAAACAGTTTTACTTACGCTTTTAATTTCTGTAATTTTCAGATCTCTGTTGATAAGACGGATATGTTGGGTTTTTTGTTCAGTTAAGTCAGACAGTAATTCATCGAGTCATCTAATCAAACCCCCTGCGGTGAGACCACATACTCTCAGGAGAAAGGTCTGTGTGCTGTGACTAACTGGGAGAATTTGACTTGAGAAAAGCATTTCCTCATTTATAAAACAGACCACATTCCTATATGATTGTGTTCAATAGGTGTGGCCAGTCGGATCAGTACTGTAAATATAAGACCTGGCCATCACAAGGTTTTTGTGACTTAGCGTGTACATGTGCATGTTTGCGCGCCTGCATACATACATACTAGCTTGCATATCTATTTTCTCTATTTACGTGTGAGCGAGAGACCATGTGCAGATACAGTACATGCAATGCCTTGATCTATGCCAATATCACTGTTATTAGAGGTGGAGCCTTTCATAAATCTATCCATAAGCATAACTGTGGAGATGAAATGCCAATTCTCCTTGAAGGACACTGAGCTTTTCTCCAAAAGATGGGCTGATAACAACTTGACAGAACCAAGGCTGACCTAGAATACAGTGCTGGCATGTCATTTGCATGTATTGATGTAATACATGCATCTGTATAACTCCAATTTGTTTGGCGACTGGCATTTGCAATCAGTGTATTCAGGCTCATACAAGAGCAAATATTATAGAAAGGGGGGAGAAGAGCAGTCAAAAATACATAAAAGGAATTTCATTGGGTAAATTGAATGAGTGGAATTTCTGGCATATTACATGTCAGTAATCCCAGAGAAACAGGCCAAAAAGGATTACAATTGTGTTGTGATTTACATGCCGCCTATATCGGCCAAGCACGTGCGTCCGTCCGTGTGTGCCATCATGCAAATGTTGATTGTGTCCATCCTCACCAGACGTGCTCATGACACTCCGGTTCAAATATCAAAACCAACTGTGAACCAACCAATTTGGGGGCAGGTCAAAAAACACATGAAACATTGATGAACATTTTTTTAGCTAGCTGTTTGTAGCTAGTTTGTCCTGGGAGATGAACATTTTGTTAGCTAGCTGTTTGTAGCTAGTTTGTACTGGGAAATGAACATTTTGTTAGCTAGCCGTTTGTAGCTAGTTTTTCCTGGGAGATGAACATTTTGTTAGCTAGCTGTTTGTAGCTAGTTTGTCCTGGGAGATGAACATTTTGTTAGCTAGCTGTTTGTAGCTAGTTTGTACTGGGAAATGAACATTTTGTTAGCTAGCCGTTTGTAGCTAGTTTGTCCTGGGAGATGAACATTTTGTTAGCTAGCTGTTTGTAGCTAGTTTGTCCTGGGAGATGATGATTTTGTTAGCTAGCTGTTTGTAGCTAGTTTGTCCTGGGAGATGATGATTTTGTTAGCTAGCTGTTTGTAGCTAGTTTGTCCTGGGAAATGAACATTTTGTTAGCTAGCCGTTTGTAGCTAGTTTGTCCTGGGAGATGATGATTTTGTTAGCTAGCTGTTTGTAGCTAGTTTGTCCTGGGAGATGAACATTGGGTTGTTATTTTACCTGACATTTGGTCTTCTTTTTAGCTGGTTCTTTGTAGAATTTTGACCTGAAGTCATACAAAATTGTGTTTCTCTTCTCCGATGATTAATTCACAGATGAAAATGGAAACCTCGTTCATTAAACCCCACATGGGTTTGTATCTTCCTGATATTCAATAAGGAGGGAGTGGTTGGCACGTCTCAAATATAACCAAGTTTTATTTTAGTGCTTGGCTACGCAGACGCTCATTCACGCATTCAAGCGTTGTGGGTGAAATGATTGAATAACATAACATGTATGTATAGATGTATTTTCAATTCAAGATGTGTGAAACCACGCATTCAAGATGTGTGAAACCACGCATTCAAGATGTGTGAAACCACACATTCAAGATGTGTGAAACCACGCATTCAAGATGTGTGAAACCACGCATTCAAGATGTGTGAAACCACGCATTCAAGATGTGTGAAACCACGCAATCAAGATGTGTGAAACCACGCAATCAAGATGTGTGAAACCACGCATTCAAGATGTGTGAAACCACGCATTCAAGATGTGTGAACCCACGCATTCAAGATGTGTGAACCCACGCATTCAAGATGTGTGAAACCACGCATTCAAGATGTGTGAAACCACGCATTCAAGATGTGTGAAACCACGCAATTCGCCTCATTGAACACTGTTTTGTCTTCTTCTTTCAGAATAAAACACAAACACATATCCTGGTCACTTGAAAACAATTGTTGTATTCTCACATTTTGAAAGCTTTAATAATATGAATTCTTTATCATATGAAGGATCTGATAACTGATAGGCTTTCAAATATAATTTCTCCATCAGCAAGGAAACATTTCATTGATGTATTAAATAAATGTATTAAATAAAAAGCCTTGTTTAAGACACAAACAGTCAGAAAGTTGAGCAAGAAAATCACCAAGACCACAAAAAAAAGATTAAAAAAATAAGCCACATTTTGTAAAACCTCCCTGGTCTGTGATTATTCTCAGCGTACACATTTGAGGATGTTGGTAATCATGTGTAATGTGCCATTGGGAGCTGAACAGGAGAAAAGGTGAATCTGAGGAAACCTTTACCAGGGGAGCCTGGATCACAATTAACTGTATTTATTGTGTGTGTGTGTGTGTGTGTGTGTGTGTGTGTGTGTGTGTGTGTGTGTGTGTGTGTGTGTGTGTGTGTGTGTGTGTGTGTGTGTGTGTGTGTGACCGAGGCATTTGCATCATTTTTGGGGGTGAAACAACATCTGATCTCAAGCAAGATAAAAAATATTAAAAAGTAATGAGCCTAAAATAACCCCAATTAACGCCTTATATTGGCTTAATGTTCACGGCAGAAGCAAATAAACTTTGACCCATCGTAAAAAATGTGGCAAAGGATTTTCAGCTAATTAAAATTGTGTCTGTAAAATTAGTTTTTAGCACTCATTTTGTTAGCTGATAGTCTCTTTCTTGGACTGTGTCTATGATGTACGTCAGCAGAACAGTGCTAAGCACATACATTTCCACCAAAGTTTTGTTCTCAGAAAGCGTTCACAACAATAATATAATACAAAGTAGTTTGAGCCTTCCACACACAAGTATCTAGTCATAGAGAGAGATGAGTGTTCAAAGCATAACAAAACTGAATTGATTATGTATCTTTGTGAGATTCTCCAGCTAGCACATTTAGTTCCTTGAAAGTTATGGGAATGTGGGTTTTTGGTTTCACATTGATTCTGGGAACGAAATCATGGTAAAACTGAACATTATTTGAACAGAAATTAACATTTTAGTTCCAGGTTGCAGGGAGGTACTGAGGACATTTTACTATGGTTTCCTGAAAGTTTTCCTGGGAGGTTTTATTAACGTTCCGAGAACTAACATTTTAGGTAATTATAAGGTAATTCAATAACACTCTGAAAACATGTTTCGATAGGACTTTTATTTATACTGCCAGCTTACATGAACTGTTTCTAACTCCAAGCACAGATAGGACACATGGAAATGAATTGGCTTAGACATTAATCATTAATCTTCTTTTATTGTGGTCAGTGAGATTCAAACCTATAATCTTCTGTTTTCTATCAATCAAAATAGTCCACTGCGCCACCAGGATGGAGCTAGCATGCCATTTTTTTGTCATACAAAGCTATTTTAGTCTATTCAAACAGCCCATTTCAAAGGAAACTAGCAACAATCAGGTGTGGCCAATTAGTGTGTGCGGCCAGCACACCTGAACACACTTAGCAAGATAGAGGATAGAGAGTTTTGTTCACGCTTTCAACAGAATGTATATGTTTTTAAATTACATCCTTAGAACGTTGCTGAACATTTTATGCTGAAGTACTGACATTCCCACAAAATAATGTTTCTTAATGTTCTCTGAACAATTTGAGGACATTGCTTTAAATAGAACCATAAGGACACCTGTTTTGTTTCATTATATATGTACTTTTAGAATATACACTGCTCAAAAAAATAAAGGGAACACTAAAATAACACATCCTAGATCTGAATGAATGAAATATTCTTACTAAATACTTTTTTTCTTTACATAGTTGAATGCGCTGACAATAAAATCACACAAAAATTATCAATGGAAAACAAATTTATCAACCCATGAAGGTCTGGATTTGGAGTCACACTCAAAATTAAAGTGGAAAACCACACTACAGGCTGATCCAACTTTGATGTAATGTCCTTAAAACAAGTCCAAATGAGGCTCAGTAGTGTGTGTGGCCTCCACGTGCCTGTATGACCTCCCTACAACGCCTGGGCATGCTCCTGATGAGGTGGCGGATGGTCTCCTGAGGGATCTCCTCCCAGACCTGGACTAAAGCATCCGCCAACTCCTGGACAGTCTGTGGTGCAACGTGGCGTTGATGGATGGAGCGAGACATGATGTCCCAGATGTGCTCCATTGGATTCAGGTCTGGGGAACGGACGGGCCAGTCCATAGCATCAATGCCTTCCTCTTGCAGGAACTGCTGCCACACTCCAGCCACATGAGGTCTAGCATTGTCTTGCATTAGGAGGAACCCAGGGCCAACCGCACCAGCATATGGTCTCACAAGGGGTCTGAGGATCTCATCTGGGTACCTAATGGCAGTCAGGCTACCTCTGGCGAGCACATGGAGGGCTGTGCGGCCCCCCAAAGAAATGCCACCCCACACCATGACTGACCACCGCCAAACCGGTCATGCTGGAGGATGCTCCTACGGCCTCCTCCACGTCTCCTGATGTACTGGCCTGTCTCCTGGTAGCACCTCCATGCTCTGGACACTACGCTGACAGACACAGCAAACCTTCTTGCCACAGCTCGCATTGATGTGCCATCCTGGATGAGCTGCACTACCTGAGCCACTTGTGTGGGTTGTAGACTCTGTCTCATGCTACCACTAGAGTGAAAGCACCGCCAGCATTAATAAGTGACCAAAACATCAGCCAGGAAGCATAGGAACTGAGAAGTCGTCTGTGGTCACCACCTGCAGAACCACTCCTTTATTGGGGGTGTCTTGCTAATTGCCTATGATTTCCACCTGTTGTCTATACCATTTGCACAACAGCATGTGAAATGTATTGTCAATCAGTGTTGCTTCCTAAGTGGACAGTTTGATTTCACAGAAGTGTGATTGACTTGGGAGTTACATTGTGTTGTTTAAGTGTTCCTTTCATTGTTTTGAGCAGTGTATATTGCCTGTCTGTAATCTGAACCACTCACCACTCACAGAAAAAAAGGAAACCTTATCCTGAAGTACTGAAATCAACACCTAACCAACATATGGTTCTCAGAATGTTATGTGCTAGCTGGGCATCCTGTACCATTACCAGATGTCACATACTGACCATAGAGAGACCTTATTTTCTATGTTAGAGTAGAGTAGTCAGGGCGTGACTGGGGGTTAGTCTCATTTATTATTTCTATGTGGGGTTCTAGTTTTGTTTTTCTATGTTGGTGATTGGCATGATTCCCAATTAGAGGCAGCTGGTAATCGTTGTCTCTAATTGGGGATCATATTTAAGTATAAGCAGTGTGCTACAATGGGGAAAATAAGTTGGACCTGGGAGGAAATAATGGAAGGACAGGGGATCCTTCCTTGGCAGGAGTCACAGCAGACGCAAGGAGAGAAGGGAGAACAGCGACGACGCCGGCGGTCGCGGCCACAAGGAAAGCTCAAAAGACAGCCCGAAAAATATTTTTTTTGGGGGGGGCACACGGGGTGGTCGGCGGAGCCGAGGTGTGAAGCAGGGTCAGTCGGCCCAGGGAGAGTGCCAGAGTCCGTCTGGAACAGTGCGAGGAGGGATACCGGAGAATGGAGTTGGCGAGGAGTATGCGGCAACGCAGGCTTTTGGAGGAGCGTGTTACCAGTCCGGTGCAATCTGTGCCGGTCCCACGCATCAGGCCTCCAGCGCGCCTCCCCAGTCCGGTACATCCTGTGCCTGCTCCTCGCACTCACCCAGATGTACGCCTCCACAGCCCAGTACGTCCTGTGCTAGCCGTGGGAGGTGTGTCATCGTTCCGCTACAATTTATGCCGGCTCTACGCGCCAGGTCTTCAGTGCGCCTCCACAGCCCAGTGCGTCCTGTGCTAGCTCCTCGCACTTGTCGTGTGAAGTGTGTTATCGAACTGGTACAATTGATGCAGGCTATACGCACCAGGTCTGTGGTGCGCCTTCACAGCCCAGTACGTCCTGTTACTTCTCACCGCACACGCCCTGAAGTGCGTGTCACCAGTCCGGTGCCACCTGTACCGGCCCCACGCATCAGGCCTCCAGTGCGCTTCTCCAGTCCGGCACGTCCTGTGCCTGCTCCTCCTCCTCCTGAGATGGTCTATAGTCCGGAACCTCCTGAAACGGTCCACGGTCCAGAACCTAAGGCAACGGTCCACGGTCCAGAACCGCCGGCGACGGTCCACGGTCCAGAGCTTCCAAATACGGCGTCCAGTCCAGCTCAATGGCAGGAGCCCTCCTCTGCGCCGATGCCCAGTCCAGACACGGCGTCCAGTCCCGCTCCATGGCAGGAGCCTTCCTCTGCACCGAGGTCCAGTCCAGACACGGCGTCCAGTCCCGCTCCATGGCAGGAGCCCTCCTCTGCGCCGATGCCCAGTCCAGACACGGCGTCCAGTCCCGCTCCATGGCAGGAGCCTTCCTCTGCACCGAGGTCCAGTCCAGACACGGCATCCAGTCCCGCTCCATGGCAGGAGCCCTCCTCTGCGCCGATGCCCAGTCCAGACACGGCGTCCAGTCCCGCTCCATGGCAGGAGCCTTCCTCTGCACCGAGGTCCAGTCCAGGCAGTGTTCAGCCTGGTTCCATGGCTGGATCCGCGGGATGAGAGGGTTCTTCGGCCTGCACCAGAGCCGACACTAGACACACCCCCCCCCCCATCCCTCCCTTTTGGTTTCAGGTTAGCACTCCATTGTCGTCACGTTTCGTTATTCTTTATGGTTTTGTTATGTGGTTCACTTACTTTAAATAAATAAAGATGTGGAACCCAGATCACGCTGCTCGTTGGTCCAAAAATATGCGTCCAACGATCGTAACACCAGAACATGGTGTAAAGGTTGTATGCAAAAAAATAGCTATAGGACAACCACGCTCTCAGTATGCTGTAGGAAGCATAAGGTTCTCAGAATTCTATGTGCTCGCTGGGTCACAATCTAACAGATATCAAAATGATCAATTAATTCCACTCTTTTGAGATTGCGTAGAAGGGTTTAAAAAGCACATGATGTTTCTCACTGGATATTGTATTTTGGCTAGATTTGTTTTAACCCGGTCACTGTACCTGTATTATCTTCCTTGGTGGACAGACTGTTTGATTGATTTGCGAGAGACTGAAGGGGAATTGCCATGGCAATTAGACAAAGCTTTAGTCTCCTGCATGAAGAGAAACATAGTCAGACTGTGGGGATGCTATGACAACATCAGAGAAAACAAAATCAAGACAAAACACCATGTTCAATGCAGATATATCCTCTCTTTCTCTTCTCACAGACATGCATGTGTGGCACGCACGAACGCACACAGTCTCATTCAACTCTCACTGTTATTGTGCAGATTACTGTCAGTATGGCCTGCATCAGGGAGGCATAGCAGAGCGGGAATTCGTGGAGTGCAGGGCGAGTGTGTGACACTCCAGAGCCATGTGTATGCGTAAGTGCATGTGTGTGTGCATGTCCGCAGCTAAATCAGTGGAGCTGCGAGGGCTGTTTGAACAGTGAGCCTAGGGGATAATCCCAGGGGCATTCTTCATCCCCACAGGAAGGGATGGATCCCCCAGCATGGGCACACACACACTACAGCATGGGCACACTATCCCTCCTACCGCTCTCTCTTATCCTTTCTCAATCTAGCTCTCACTTAATTCTCCTACCTCCCGTTTGCACTCTGTCCCTCCCCGTCCTCTCTTTTGCCTTCCTTCTCTCCGTCTCTATGTCTCCATCTCTCACTTATGTTTCATACCTCCCATGCTTGCACTCTCTCTCCTCATCCTTTCTTTCTTTCTCCCTCCTTCTACCCTTTCCCCTCTTTCTCTCTGTCCCTATCTCCCTCCCTCTCCCCATCTCTCCACCCTAGCTTCCAGCGGTGCGGTGCGGTGGGGGATCAGTCGTGTGGCCTTTTATCCTTCTGGTTTCCAAGTACTGAGACGTCTAAGGGTCATTGACTACACAGCGTAGTGTCTCAGTTTGCCAGGCTGCAGCCTGTACATCATCCCACAGTACATTGAGTCTGTCCCCTCTGCTAGGCCCAGGCCCACTGTGGTCCACAACACCATAATGACACTCTGCTTCACTCTGCTTCTCCACAGTCCAACACCACAGAGACAGCTTTACACCACACAGGGCTCTAAAGGGGATTGATGGGCCAGGCGGGAAGATTCTAGAACACACTATTGACCACATGCCCAGTTCTTTTACCTATTGTTATTGTTCGTTATGGATACATTTGATTTAGGGGGTTTTGGGGTTCTTATTGCTAAAAACAGGACACAGGGCTGTTGGGTTGTTTTCATATGAACTCCACAGATGAAGCACAGGGACATCAGGTGGAGGGATTTATATTTGTTGTTACGGTAGTCAAACTTGCAATTTCACAGAAAGCAAAGATAATTTCATACAAACATTGAGTCTCTTCATAGCCTCTGTACGGTGGTGGTGATGGATGGTAATGATGATGATGGTGGTGGTGATGATGACAGTGACGATGATGACGCTGGTGGTAATGATGACGATGGTGATAATATTTAGTGATGTTGATGGTGTTGGTACGTTAATGCCAGGAGCACCTGAGCTAAACATCAGAACGGGGTGTAATGCACCACTCCACCTGCTGTCCCTGTAACTGTTGTGTCTGTGGTCAATGGGCCTGCCAATAATTCCACACCGCCTCCCAGAGCCCCAAAGAGTGGTCCATTTGCCTTGTGAGCTAATCACTTCCATTAGCATTTATCAGCACTGTCTGTCAGGGGACCACTTTGCTAGCATCTGCTTTATGCTGCCTGCCTGTGCTCTAAAAGGGAGGACGCTCCATCCTGCAGGCCCGGGCGGCTCCAGAGCAGAGGGAAGGTAGCGCCAGCCAGGGTTCATTCATTTATGGCTTTTGGGGCACACTGCGGTATTAGCTGCAGCTGAAAGGCTTTTCCCCACAAATCTGCTAAAAACAATGGTATTTCCAGACTAAATGCAAGCCATGATGGGGCCCTTGGTTCATTTGAACCTCTCTCTCACACACACACACACACACACACACACACACACACACACACACACACACACACACACACACACACACACACACACACACACACACACACACACACACACACACACACACACACACACACACACACACACACACACACCCTCCCCCTGAACATCACCCTCATTTAGTGTAGCAAAAAAACAAGACCATTTCATTCCGGCAGGTTTGGATGATTTGGATAATGCAGTGCCTGGGCAAAACCCTTGACAGGGAAGGCTGGTAGCCAGGCACCGAGCGAACCCTGAACTGATGCTTGGTGGCACCACCGGGCAGAGGGCCAGGCCAGACTCAGTTGAAAAGATGGAGAAATTTAATTATTGAAGACGTGATGCCACAGACATCCTAGTTCCTTCCCACAGGATGATTCTATTAAGGAAGCAAATAAGATTTTATACAGCTATTGGATTTATTCCTAACTGCTTCAGCTACATACATTCAGCAGTTGGGGCTAATTTCTGTAAGGGTGTATCTACGGTATGCAATATAACAGGTTTTGGGGGAATTATCTGAAGTCACGAGACAGAGATACAGTATATTGTTCCGTTTTGGAAGCTTCCCAGTTAGAACTTAGGCAGGGGGAAATGAATGAAAAAAAGACTCCAGCTCCATTTCAATCATGATTTCTAAAACAACAGTATCCTGCCTTCCCTGTGACGAGTGAGATTGAATAGGGGTTGGTGGTCAGAGTGCCGGACTGTGCCGGGGACCGATACCTTCTTGAATATACAATACCTATTGAATATACAATACCTAGTGAATATCTACTTATGAGTGTGGCAGAGCACATTGTCCAACATCAACACAGGTACGTCCATGTTTCATGCACATCACATAGCAATGATGTCATTCCATGTGCCAAATTATTTCCCTCACATAATCTATTCTACATTGTGTCTCCTACTTCAACACCATTGATGGTAATCTATTGCTTTAGTCAAATGAGGTATCTTATACTCAGCTGGCCCCTCCCCGGATTTTGTGTTAAACGCTCTACAACAAAGTGTCCAACAAGCTTTCTCTACCATTAACCTCGTTCTGAACACCTCCAAAACAAAGGTCATGTGGTTAGGTAAGAAGAACGCCCCTCTCCCCACCGGCATGATTACTACCTCTGAGGATTTAGAGCTTGAGGTAGTCACCTCATACAAGTACTCGGGAGTACGGCTAGATGGTACACAGTCCTTCTCTCAGCACATATCAAAGCTGCAGGCTAAAGTTAAATCTAGACTTGGTTTCCTCTGTCGTAATTGCTCCTCTTTCACCCCAGCTGCCAAACTAACCCTGATTCCTAAACTGGTCATCTCTGTATACCCGTCGCAAGACCCACTGGTTGATGCTTATTTATAAAACCCTCTTAGGCCTCACTCCCCCCTTATCTGAGATACCTACTGCAGCCCTCATCCTCCACATACAACACCCGTTCTGCCAGTCACATTCTGTTAAAGGGTCCCAGAGCACACACACAAAAAAAGCCTTTCAGCTGCAGCTTTTTCTCCCTGGGTCGCTCCTCTTTTCAGTTCACTGCAGCTAGCGACTGGAAAAAGATGCAAAAAACACTTAAACTGGACAGTTTTTATCTCAATCTCTTCATTTAAAGACTCAATCACGGATACTCTTACTGACAGTTGTGGCTGCTTCGCGTGATGTATTGTATCTCTACTTTATTTTCCTCTTTTTTTTTACCCCTTTTTCTCCCCAATTTTCGTGGTATCCAATTGTTTTAGTAGCTTGTCTCATCACTACAAGTCCCGTACGGGCTCGGGAGAGACGAAGGTTGAAAGTCATGCGTCCTCTGATACACAATCCAACCAACCCGCACTGCTTCTTAACACAGCACGCATCCAACCCGGAAGCCAGCCACACCAATGTGTCGGAGGAAACACTGTGCACCTGGCAAGCTTGGTTAGCGCGCACTGCGCTCGGCCGGCCACAGGAGTCGCTGGTGCGCGATGAGACAAGGATATCCCTACCGGCCAAACCCTCCCTAACCCGGACGACGCTAGGCGAATTGTGCGTCGCCCCACGGACCTCCCGGTCGCGGCCGGTTACGACAGAGCCTGGGCGCGAACCCAGGGTCTCTGGTGGCACAGCTGGCGCTGCAGTACAGCACCCTTGACTGCTGTGCCACCCGGGAGGCTCATGTCTCTACCTTCTTGCCCTTTGTGCTGTTGTCTGTGCCCAATAATGTTAGTACCATGTTTTGCTGCTGCCATGTTGTGTTGCTGCCATGCTGTTGTTGTCGTCTTAGGTCTCTAAACAAAAAACACAATCCTGTTTTTTGTTTAGTGTGTTCCATTCACCTACAGGTAGTAGCTAGTATACTAGGAATGCTATCAAACCCATGTCCCCATGGCCTCTGAGAGACAAGGAAAGGAAGAGGTTCATTCACAGAAGTGACTGCCAACAGCTAATACAAGGGGAGCGAGAGAAGCCGGTGTTAAGGGAAACTCTGGGAACTCTGTCATCCGGTGAAGAATCGACTTTGTCAAGGGGATTAACATGGTGGCCAAGTTAACAACAAACAGACAGAAAGAGAGAGAGACAAAGAGGGAGGGAGGGAGAGAGAGAGAGAGAGAGAGAGAGAGAGAGAGAGAGAGAGAGAGAGAGGTGAAGGAGGAAAAGCAATTACAAGTGCTTGACAAGACAGCTGTGCTAGTAGTGCATTGGGAGGGAGACGTCTGTGGTGACACACACACAGACACACACACACTCACACACACACACGTACCTGCGATAGACATGGCCTTAAAGAGACATTTGAGGGGGAAGAGATGTTTTGATCAAAGCTTTGCCTCCTGGAATGCCAGTGTCAAGGTAATTCTCCCAGGTACTGTGTTCTTCAAAGCGGACTCGCTGTGAGGAAGAGGATGGGGCCCTTTGTGAAATAACAAAAGGGACCAAGCTTTTTTTCGAGGCTGAAAATAAGAGACAATTACACTGATGGACGGACTTGCACAGCCTCTGCCCCACCCCTCACCTCCGCCTCCAGCTTCCATATACACACATACACACATCCTCCCACCCCTCACTTCACCCCCAGCCACCCCTCACTTCATCCCATCTCAACCCCAGTGCAGCCATCAACCCCCCTCCCACACCTCACCTCCACACCCCACACAGCCTCCCCCTCACCTCAACTCAACTCAGACCTGACTCTTTCTCTGAATTATGTGAGGCTGAAGCATAGAAATGAACACACATAGGTACTCCTCTTTGATTAAGGCTAGGTCGACAAAAAGGGTTTTCTAAAAGTTTTTAGGGTGACAATTATCTTTGTGTAACCATTTTAAACTAATTCAATTCAATGTGAAATCTTGAAATCAATTGCTTAACGTAATATTAATTTCCTCATGTGCAAGTAAGCAAATTACATAAAAAATTATAGATCATGAAAAATGTAATTAATAATTTATACATTTATTCAACATATTCATCCCGGTGAAGTGTATATTCGCTCGAATCCATCCCACTCCCCTTGATGTGGAGAGAGAGGGAGAGTGTGTGTGTGTGAATACGTGTGTGTGTGTGCGTGTGCGTGTGCCAGCGTGTGTGTGTGTGTGTGTGTGTGTGTGTGCATGCTTGCATGCTTTTGTGCAATTATTTAGTCAAGCTCTGGCCATCAAAGGGGCCTTCATCACACTTCCAGACATGATAACACTGTTATTTCTCAATTAATTTATGCTTTTCTTTCAAGGACAGCGACAGCAAAAAGAAAAGTTTCAAAAATCCATGAGAACATCCTGCCTGTAGCAATTACAGAGGTCAAGATTCTGCATCATATCTGCTTCACACCATTGCCTGCATTTTGCTAGTATGCTAATTAGACTCCATAGTCATTGTCACTTTCATCCTATAAAATGATGCAGGGAATACAGTCCGTCTTTCTTAAACCCCATATGTACTCATTTACCACTACATCCAGTCGCAGGGTTAGTTATGCAAGGTGTTGTGAAACACACCATTGACTGTTGCGAATAGACCATTAAAATGCACTTCACTGCCCTTCTCTCCAGATCCGTCCCTGTTTTAAATGAAAGAAACGGTTACATCTGTGTGTTCTGACGTGCTTTGATTGTCACCGGCAACCCCCACACACACATACACACCCGCGGACAGACACACACACATACACACCCGCGGACAGACACACACATACCATCCCTCCCTACAGGATATCATCTGTTGTGGCATTATTAAAATGCCTGCCTCGGACCAAAAATGCTAATACATACAGCGGTGTAATAGATAGCATCATGCATCATTGGCTAGAAGAGAGTGGCGCGAGAGAGAGAGAGAGAGAGAGAGAGAGAGAGAGAGAGAGAGAGAGAGAGAGAGAGAGAGAGAGAGAGAGAGAGAGAGAGAGAGAGAGAGAGAGAGAGAGAGAGAGACAGAGAATATACATATGGGCTCGGCTCCTGCAGCATCATTGGAATTAGCATGTTATCACACACAGAATATCATAATCAAAATGTCAGCCGCCTGCCGTCTGTAGTCGGCCACTGGCTTTGTGCTTTATGCATGCATAGCCACAGAGTTAGTGTGAGGGTTTACCCTGTCAAGGATTTTCAGAGGATATTACGTTGCTATTTACCTTTTTCTTGAAATGTCAAACATAGGCATGGGAAATAGGCATGGCATCTGACTACAGAGAGCGAGTATTGGTTTGATGTAATTCACTATATTGAGAATTCATGCAATGTCAGTGCTTAAAGGCATGCTACAGCGAAGGGTTCAAGTACTCGAGTCTCAAGCGACAACTGTTCACTCTATTCTTTGTACAGCTTCAGGCTGTTCTAGGATGACTATATTCTATATGGACTCAAAATTCTGCTGTGAAATTTTACGTGATTACTAATTAAACATAGTTAATGAATCCTACACCACAATTAACTGATGACTCAACTGACAAAGAGAAAGAGAGAGATACAGAGAGAGAAAGAGAGAGAGAGAGACAGAGATATTAGTGTTACGTTTTGTATGACACATACCTAGCACCCTATTAGGATAACCCCAACCATTCAATCATTAGCAAGATGTGTGAAAACACTTTTACTTCAGAGACACTTTCCTCAATTATCATTTGTTCTTCTTCTGCTGGTGTGAGTGAATCTCTGAAGATCACTGGAGATCCCTGAAGAATATACGGTATATGCAGTGCATTCGGAAAGTATTCAGACCCCTATATTTTTTCCACATTTTGATACGTTACAACCTTATTCTAAAATGTAATACATATTTTTTTTTTTTTTATACCTTTATTTAACTAGGCAAGTCAGTTAAGAACAAATTCTTATTTACAATGACGGCCTGGGAACAGTGGATTAACTGCCTTGTTCAGGGGTTTTTACCTTGTTTTTACCTTGTCAGGTCAGGGATTTGATCCACCAACCTTTCGGTTACTAGTCCAATGCTCTAAACACTAGGCTACCTGCCGCCCCATAATGACAAAGCGAAAACAGGTTTTTAGATCATTTCGCACATTTATTTACTTAAGTATTCAGACCCTTTGCTATGAGACTCGAAATTGAGCTGGGGTGCATCCTGTTTCCATTGATCATCCTAATCATTCAATTGATTGGACATTGGAAAGGCACACACCTGTCTATATAAGGTCCCACATTTGACAGTGCATGTCAGAGCAAAAACCAAGCCACAAGGTTGAAGGAATTGTCCGTAGAGCTCCGAGACAGGATTGTGTTGAGGCACAGCACATCTGGGGAAGGGTACCTGTCACGTTGGTATAAAGGGATCGGGAGACAGACGCAGGAATGCGTAATAGTTTTTTTTATTTACCCAAATTACAGCGTGCCATGTCAAAATATGGGGACGAAGACCAAACAAACACGTGTACAAAACACAGGGTTGAAACCCAAACAAAAGGGCGAGGACTAACTCGAATAAATACATTGGGCGCACAATGACACCACACGGGATGAGACCCGTAATAATCTGCGCAATACAAGCGCCACGAAAGTCAAAACAACACAGCACAGGTACTCACACGACCAACGGACATTGTAACAATAAATCGACAGGACAGTGGTGAACAAGGGCACACTTATACAATTACTAATCAATAGGAATAGGTACCAGGTGTACATAATGACACAGTTCCGGAGGGATCCGTGATAGTACCAAAAAATGTCTGCAGCATTGAAGGTCCACAGTGGCCTCCATCATTCTTAAATGGGCGAAGTTTGGAACCACCAAGACTCTTCCTAGAGCTGGCTGCCCGGCAAAAATGAGCAATCGGGGGAGAAAGGCATTGGTCAGAGGTCACCAAGAACCAGATGGTCACTCTGACAGAGCTCCAGAGTTCCTCTGTGGAGATGGGAGAACCGTCCAGAAGGACAACCATCTCTGCAGCTCTCCACTAATCAGGACTTTATAGTAGAGTGGACAGACGGAACCCACTCCTAAGTTAAAAGGCACATAACAGCCTGCTTGGAGTTTGCCAAAAGGCACCTGAATGCCAAGCGTCACGTCTGGAGGAAACCTGGCACCATCCCTACAGTGAAGCAAGGTTGGTGGCAGGATCATGCTGTGGGGATGTTTTACAGAGGCACGGACCAGGGGACTAGTCAGGATCAAGGGAAAGATGAACGGAGCAAAGTACAGAAAGATCCTTGATGAAAACCTGATCCAGAGCGCTGAGGACCTCAGACTAGGGTGAAATTTCACCTTCAACAAGACAACGACCCTAAGCACACAGCCAAGACAATGCAGGAGTGGCTTTGGGACAAGTTTCTGAATGTCCTTGAGTGGCCCAGCCAGAGCCTGGACATGAACCTGATCGAACATCTCTGGAGAGACCTGAAAATAGACTCAATGCTGTATATCGTTGCCAAAGGTGCTTCAATACCTAGTGAGTAAAGGGTAATTTACTTATGTAAATGTTATATTTATTTTTCATTTTTACATTGGCATAATTGTTTTATTTAACTAGGCATGTCATTATGGGCTACTGTGTGTAGATTGATGAGGGGGGAAAACAATGTAATCCATTTTAAAATAAGGATGTAATGTAACAAAATGTGGAAAAAGTCAACGGGTCGGAATACTTACTGAATGCACTGTATATAGGCTCACGCATTCCTGAACCAGGCGGTGATGGAAGAGGTCAGGAGAGGAGACCAACCAAGGTAGTGTCATCAGCAAACTTGAGTAGTTTGACAGATGCCTTGTTTGGAGGTGCAGTCGTTGGTGTAGAGTGAGTAGAGGAGGGGGAGAGCACATCGTTGCGGCGTTCCAATGCTGCGAGACAGAGAGTCCGAGAGGTGTTTTCCTAACTTCTTGTGTTGTGCTCTGTTGATCAGGAAGTTAGTGATCCACTGGCAGATGGAGTTGGCGAGGGGACCTTGGGAAGGTGTGCTGTGGGGGGTGGGGGTGTCCTGAGAGTCCTTTGTGATTCGATTCTGCAGTCGAAATGGTTTCGTTTATTCGGCAGTACGGGGTCGTCTGATGCATCGGGGGCTTTGTGTTTGTAATTGGTGATCTTTGCAGTTCTCTCCAGACAGACAAGTAGTCGTTAGTTTTGAATTGTTGCTCCAGTCTGTCCTTTGGCCTCCTTTATACCATTGTTCAACTGCTGTTCCTTGTTCCCACTCCTGTGTGCTTCCTCTTTGTCAAAGTGAAGACCTCTGATGACACAAATGTTTGACAAATGAGGATTATTCACACTTCCATGTAATAATTGCAGGCTGGATAATTACCAATAATGTCCCATCTGCAATCAAAGTTCTGATGTGGGCTACTATTATTTGTGGACATCCTAGTCCTCCTCCATGTATAGTATGGGAGCCTTTGTGTTGGTTTGGCAGATATACATGTCTCAGAGGAGAAAAATACACTTCTGAGATGACGTATATATAATTATTGGTTTTAATACAGTCCACCTCCTGATACCATGCTCGAATGGAAAGGTCAATATTGTCCTTTGAGCATGTTTAGAGATAGAGAGAGCATGGCTATGGGAGATTGGGGGGAAGGGGAGGCTACGAGGACGGTACGCCTATTAACATTTATGAATAATTTAATCTTGCATGGCTGGCCAAAGTCCAAGTGCATAATTCTCTTATTGCAATTAGAGAGGAGAGGGAAGTAGTCTGGAGCTGGATCCGGATAGCAAGGAAATACTATGCAGGGCTGGATAGGGAATTGGCTGTGAATGCAAAGGGAGAATAGCACATATCAACCATGCATGTTAAACATGTCCGTACTGCCCCAGCGAACAGGGGAGGCTGAACAGAATATATATTTAATGGTTCATTGTTGTCTTGAATACACACCATACAATACAACTGTCAGTGTAAATCCATGTGAGGAAAAAGCAGTATACAGAAACTGCTAATAGAAAATATGCAATGGGAATGAAGATGTATATTATGTGAATATATAGAGTGCCTTCAAAAAAATATTCATACCCCTGGACTTATTCCACATGTTGTGGTGTTTCAGCCTGAATTCGAAATGTATTAAATATTTCTTCTCACATCCATCTACACACAATAGTCCATAATGACAAAGTGAAACATGTTTTTACACATTTTTACAAATTGATTGAAAACGAAACACAGAAATGTCTAATTTCACACCCTGAGTTAACACATGTTAGAATCACATTTGGCAGTGATTACAGCTGTAAGTCTTTCTGAATAAGTTTGTAAGACATTTGCACACTTTGATTGTGAAATATTTGCTAATTATTATTGTTTAAATTCTTCAAGCTCTGTCAAGTTGGTTGTTGATCACTGCTAGAAAGACATTTTCAAGTCTTGCTATATATTTTTATGCCGATTTAAGTCAAAACTGTAACGAGGCCACTCAGGAACATTCAATGTCGTCTTGGTAAGCAACTCTAGCGTATATTTGGCCTTATGTTTCAGGTTATTGTCCTGCTGAAAGGTGAATTTGTCTTCCAGTGTCTGTTGAAAAGCAGACAAACAGATTTTCCTCTAGGATTCTTCCTGTGCTTAGCTCTCTTCTGTTTATTTTTTATCCTAAAAAACTCCTTTGTCGATGACAAGCATACCCATAACATGATGCAGCCAACACCATACTTGAAAATATGAAGTTTGTAAAAATATGAAGTAGTGTGTTGTGTTGGATTTGCCCTAAACATAACACTTTGTATTCAAAACATCGAGTTAATTTCTTTTCCACATATTTTTAAGTTTGACTTTAGTGCCTTATTGCAAACAGGATGCATGTTTTGGATGATTTTGTATTCTGTACAGGCTTCTTTCTTTTCACTCTGTCATTTAGGTTTGTATTGTGGAGTGACTACAATGTTGTTGACCCATCCTTAGTTTTCATAGCCATTAAACTCTGTAACTGTTTTAAAGTCATTATATGGCATCATGGTGATATGATATCCCTGAGAGGTTTTCTTCCTCTCTGGCAACTGAGTAAGGAAGGATGCCTGTACCTTTATAGTGACTGGGTGTATTGATACATCATCCAAAGTGTAATTAATAACTTCACCATGCTCAAAGAGATATTCAATGTCTGCTTTTTTTAATCCAATAAGTTATTTTCTTTGTTAGACATTGGAAATCGGTGTTTGAAATTCACTGCTCGACTGAGGGACCTTACAGATAATTGTATGTGTGGGGTACAGAGATGAAGTAGTCATTCAAAATCATGTTAAACGCTATTATTGCACACAGAGTGAGTCCATGCGACTTATGTGACTTGTTAAGCAAATTCTTACTCCTGAACTTATTTAGGTTTATCATAACAAACGGGGTTGAATACATATTGACTCAAGACATTTTAGCTTTTCATTTTTAATTAAATTCCATTCATTCCACTGACTTTTTGGGGTATTGTGTGTAGGCCAGTGACATAACATATTTTTTTCTTAATCCATTTTAAATTCAGTCTGTAAAGCAACAAAATGTGGAAAAAGTCAAGGGGCATGAATACTTCCTGAAGGCACTGTATTTTTGGTTTCTGCACTTACAGTTTTGCATAGTGCGCTCCCAATGTGATTGCATCCATACTGTATACTCACTCTAAATATTTAGTAGACATGAGTTCTGTCTTGAACTTGTATCTTTGGAAAATACAGAATCATCAAACAACGTATTGTCCAATGTATCATTCTAGAGAAGGATGTTGTACGTATAGGAATGGGATACATTTGGCTTTATATCACAACCTCAATGTGATGTCAGAGTGGTTGTATACATGCTCACACTCCCCAAAAATATTTTCCAATATAAAACCTTCATATTTCCTAAAACATTTGATGGGGAGAGGAGGAGAGCACAAAGAGAGCAGAAAGGAGAAGCAGTCAAACTTTCACATTGATGATTACTCCGGGCCACCATCTCTGCCTCTTCCTTTTGACAGTGAGAGGAGATTGTGTCTGTTTGCACTGGCACACACAGGCCACGCACACACACACCCCAAAATCAAATTGATTATTACACAGTAGAGTGGATCGTCTATTACTATACATGTTTCAGGGAGCGTATCCTTTAGAAGGGCTGCTGTATTCTGCTCGGCGCTGCTCTGTCTGCCCCCTCCACGACACTTCTGAAAGGCACCGCTGAGTACGCTGCCACAGAGAAAATTCACAATGCACGTCAACCTCCTCCTCGCTCTCGGAGGCAAAAGCAAAGCACAGAACAAAGGATGGGTTTTTAACAATAACACTGCAAAACATGCCTTTGTGCTGAAGTTCACATTGAAAACTGCTACCAGAGCCAGCAATAGACGAAGGCCCTTGTGTCTCCTTCTTACTATTCAGTCTGTTGTTTCCCCCCAGCGTATTTAGAACCACACGACGCTGACAGCCTGTTGACTTAATCATATGGCATACTGTAGAATAAGGGGTTGATGGTCTAAGCCAGAGGGGGAAAAAGGGACATTCTTCAATACAGACCATTTAGAACTGAGGTCTCCCTCGTTCATCCATCACTGTGGCCCAGAAGTCCCTTAGTGTCAGACATTGTGATTTCTCAGCACCATCCCCCTCTGCAAGATATGGACAGGTGTGAGATATAGTATCGAACGGCACAGGAGGAGCAAATACAACAGCTTTGAGCTAATGCTTTTGTTCATTACATTGCAGCAACCTGATGAATGGAGGTTTGGCACGGAAAGTTTTGGACACCCCACTTGGGATACTAACAGGGATGCTAGCCATTACTCCAGTCACTCCAGCCCCAATTGTTTTTTTGGGGGGTGGGCTCTTGCCGGATGTGTTTAAAGTGTAAATTGTTCGTTGCTATGGCAACTGAGCCACGACAGGCAGCAATAAAAAATAGGAAGGTCTAGTAGCTACACAATTAAATTCAATAAAACTCAAATGTAGCTAAACTTTGATAGCACACTTTCTTCCAACTTACAAAAGGTGGGAAACTGCATTGTAAATGTCAACTCAAACTTGTGAATCAAACAGCACATTAGATGTTTTATCCGTACGTGTCACCCCAATGTCAAAATCTAACCTGTCCCTCAACTTGTTCCAAAACCTTGAGTCATTGTGTGCAAAAATGTCAAACTCGTGAGTAAAACATTTAAACATGTTAACCCTCGCAAGGCTGCAGGCCCAGACGGCATCCCCAGCCGCGTCCTCAGAGCATGCGCAGACCAGCTGGCTGGTGTGGTAACGGACATATTCAATCAGTCCTTATCCCAGTCTGCTGTCCCCTCATGCTTCAAGGGGGCCACCATTGTTCCTGTTCCCAAGAAAGCTAAGGTAACTGAGCTAAACGACTACCGCCCCGTAGCACTCACTTCCGTCATCATGAAGTGCTTTGAGAGACAAGTCAAGGACCATATCACCTCCACCCTACCTGACACCCTAGACCCACTCCAATTTGCTTACCGCCCCAATAGGTCAACAGACGACGCAATCGCAACCACACTGTCCTAACCCATCTGGACAAGAGGAATACCTACGTGAGAATGCTGTTCATCGACTACAGCTCAGCATTCAACACCATAGTACCCTCCAAGCTCGTCATCAAGCTCGAGACCCTGGGTCTCGAACCCCGCCCTGTGCAACTGGGTACTGGACTTCCTGACGGGCCGCCCCAGGTGGTGAGAGTAGGTAACAACATCTCCACCCTGCTGATCCTCAACACTGGGGCTCCACAAGGGTGCGTTCTGAGCCCTCTCCTGTACTCCCTGTTCACCCACAAATGCGTGGCCATGCACGCCTCCAACTCAACCATCAAGTTTGCGGATGACACTACAGTGGTAGGCTTGATTACCAACAACGACGAGACGGCCTCCAGGGAGGAGGTGAGGGCCCTCGGAGGCAGGTGTCAGGAAAATAACCTCACACTCAACGTCAACAAAACAAATGGGATGATTGTGGACTTCAGGAAACAGCAGAGGGAGCCCCCCCCCTATCCACATCGATGGGACAGTAGTGGAGAGGGTAGTAAGTTTTAAGTTCCTCGGCGTACACATCACGGACAAACTGAATTGGTCCACCCACACAGACAGCGCATTTGATACCATCTCATCTCTGGTATGTTTCTAGTATTCCTGTGGCAGTATCACTAGTATTACTAGTGTTTTCTAGTATTCCTGAGGCAGTGTTACTAGTATTATTAGTATGTTTCTAGTATTCCTGAGGCAGTATTACTAGTATGTTTCTAGTTTTCCTGAGGCAGTATTACTAGTATTATTAGCATGTTTCTAGTATTCCTGGGGCAGCATTACTAGTATTATTAGTATGTTTCTAGTATTCCTGAGGTAGTATTAGTATTATTATTATTATTTTACTAGTATTCTTGAGGCAGTATTAATAGTATTATTAGTATGTTTCTAGTTTTCCTGAGGCAATATTAGGCTACTGGTATGTTTCTAGTATTCCTGTGGCAGTGTTACTAGTATTATTAGTATGTTTCTAGTTTTCCTGAGGCAGTGTTACTGGTATTATTAGTATGTTTCTAGTATTCCTGAGGCAGTATTACTAGTATTATTAGTATGTTTCTAGTTTTCCCTAGGCAGCATTACTAGTATTATTAGTATGTTTCTAGTATTCCTGTGGCAGTATTACTAGTATGTTTCTAGTATTCCTGTGGCAGTATTACTAGTATGTTTCTAGTATTCCTGTGGTAGTATTACTATTATTACTAGTGTTTTTCTAGTATTCCCGGGGCAGTATTACTAGTATGTTTCTACTATTCCTGTGGCAGTATTACTAGTATGTTTCTAGTATTCCTGTGGCAGTATTAGGCTACTAGTATGTTTCTAGTATTCCTGCGGCTGTCAGCCAGTTTTGGTGCCTAGCTCGCTATAGGGAACAGTTCAGTCTAATGAGGATTCCTCTGACTCTTGACTGCATTCCAAATTCAGTATAAATGGATCAATATCCCAGCCTGCATTAATGCGAAAACTTAAATAGTGTTGGTCTTGTGTTAAAACCCATGTTTCAGCCATTTCTCTCTCCTTTCCCGGCTTGCCACGTTTGACCTCAGCTAAAATAACCACAGGTCCAATTTACATAACATGCCATGCTCCAACAGCTCTCCCTCTCGGCTCCTGTGTATTTAATTCAAGTGCAGATGAAATCGCGTCTTAAATCTAATAGGTATTTTTTTCTGCTTTCTTGGATAATGGGCAGACCGTACATTATATAGGCAGGCAGACATACACTATATTACATTGCATTGAGCATAATTTAATAGCTAGGCATACCATGTTGATCTTGATTGTGTGGATAGATTTCACCCTTACTTGTGGACAGAACATTTGACATCCATTTTGTTTTAACAAGCTGGAGATGGAGATATGATGAGTGACCTGCTGTGGGATGTGTTGGGGTCAGAAAGGGGATGTTAACCGCTGTCACGTCACTCACATATAGTAGCCTATAGCTGAAAACTTGTCATCCAGCCAAGGCGATACTGTGTGTGTGTGTGTGTGTGTCATCTCACCGAGAGCATGCTATGCCACACCACCCACTCCACTCACAGTACTGTTTGCTGATGATGGTACACGCTGCCCTGGAGTTCACGCCCCAGGCCCAGGATTGATACCATGTTGATTTTTAATGATGTACTGCTGAAAGGAAGGCAGGAGAGGACCCAGGCTAGACATCAGCGGTCTGCTCCAGCGGTGTGCTAAATGCCATTCTAATTATCTTGCCGCACGCTGAATGCCAGAAGTAAACATTTACACAGTTTACACTAACCCCATAACCCCCCAAACTCTGTTCAGTGTTCAGGGGATGCTGGATGCTCGTTGATGTCCGACCCCGGCTGTGAACCCTGCCTTGTTTTGCCTGTTAGGCTTGATAAACTCAGTCTCCATTTTGTGTAGGCTAGAGGATATTAGTACCACATCCATCCACTGTTAACTAGGAGTGCATCTCAAATGGCACCTTATTCACTTTATAGTGCACTACTTTTGACCAGGGCCCATAGGTGGTGTTTTCGTCATTCAAAAGTCTAGACATGGTAGTGGACATGGCAATAGACAAAGGTAGGGACCTCATCATCTGCTGTAAATATTCCTAATGAAACCTTTTAGGAGCTTAAAACTTTCAGACAGATAGTGGTTATCTGATAGTTCAACTACATGACCACGCCCAGCCCCATCCACTCAGAGGCCTCGTTGTAAACTTCATCTAGATCTTAACAGGTCGTTATTGTAAAAGAGTATTCTCAATGACATGCCTGGTTGAATAACGGCAAACATTTAGATTTTAGATAGACTGAAGAAATAGTGTGAATATGGTGTTTAGTCTAATGACAATGTTAAGACTGCTAGAGGGAATGGACTGTAGTGTTTTGTGGACATTACTGTAGTATTTATTACAGTGTTTTTGATTAATTTTTTTATATATATTTTTTAAAATTTAACCTTTATTTAACCAGGTAGGCTAGTTCAGAACAAGTTCTCATTTGCAACTGCGACCTGGCCAAGATAAAGCATAGCAATTCGACACATACAACAACACAGAGTTACACATGGAATAAACAAAATATAGTCAATAATACAGTAGAAGAAAAGAAAACAAAAAGTCTATATAAAGTGAGTACAAATGAGGTAAGTTAAGGAAATAAATAGGCCATGGTGGTGAAGTAATTACAATATAACAATTAAACAGTGGAATGGTAGATGTGCAGAAGATGAATGTGCAAGTAGAGATACTGGGTGCAAAGGAGCAAGATAAATAAATATATACTGTATGGGGATGAGGTAGGTAGATAGATGGGCTGTTTACAGATGGGCTATGTACAGGTGCAGTGATCTGTGAGCTGCTCTGACAGCTGGTGCTTAAAGCTAGTGAGGGAGATATGAGTCTCCAGCTTCAGGGATTTTTGCAGCTCGGTCCAGTCATTGGCAGCAGAGAACTGGAAGGAAAGACAACCAAAGGAGGAATTGGCTTTGGGGGTGCCCAGTGAGATATACCTGCTGGAGCGCGTGCTACAGGTGGGTGCTGCTATGGTGACCAGTGAGCTGAGATAAGGCGGGGCTTTACCTAGCAGAGACTTGTAGATGACCTGGAGCCAGTGGGTTTGGCAACGAGTATGAAACGAGGGCCAGCCAACGAGAGCATAATCAGTAACATAGAAGTGTTTTTTTCCACCTTGAGGAAACCTACTGGACAAATACTAAAATAGCAAATGTTCCATAACCTGTAGGTAGGTAGGACTGGGGTTTGAATGGATAGTACAGAGCTCTTTTATTTAAACTGGAGGACGTAAGAGACTTGGGCTTGTAACCCTTTTCTACCCCTCTTCTCAGGGGTGTTTGCAGTTCTCCTTTTGTCTTCAGCGACTTGACCTTTATTAAAACAAGCTTTATTGGATAATTAAATGTAAAGAAAAAAGACAAAAGGTAAAACTAAAACCAGGAGGGAGGGAGGGAGGGGTTGGGTAGGGGATACAAACCCGGTTTAGGGGATAGTGTTGGGTAGGGGATATGAACCCAGGTTAGGGTTGGGTAGGGGATTTGAACCCGGTTTAGGGGGTAGGGTTGGGTAAGCGATACAAACCTGGTTTAGGGGGTAGGGTTGGGTAAGGGATACGAACCCAGTTTAGGGGGAAGGGTTGGGTAGGGGATACGAACCCAGTTTAGGGGGAAGGGTTGGGTAAGGGATACGAAAACGGTTTCGGGGGTAGGATTGGAAACAGGATATGGACCAGGTTTAGGGTAAGGGTTTGAGGAGGAATTTATTTCTATAGAAAAAAATAGGGTATAGAAACTTGCTCTTCAGGAGTAGGTGGTTGAGGATGTTGCTTGTGTTTGTTTCCAGCATCCAACAGGAGCGGGCAAAAAATATTACGCACAGGTCTTCTCCAGAGCAGCGACACACGGCGGTTTGGATCTCAGGTAAGTATTCAGGTAAGTATTGGGTAGGTATTAAGGCTTTTCTGTGTAAGCATGTATTATTGAAATAAAAAATGAATTAATTAATAATAGGTCACTGCATGTAAGTATACTGTACATGTTTTAAAAGGCATGCAAGTTTGAAAAATGTTTGAAAACATGCTGGCCTTCTAGGCAGAGTTGCAAAGAAAAAGCCATATCCCAGACTGGCCAAAAAAAAAAAATATTAAGATGGGCAAAAGAACACAGACACGGGACAGAGGAACTCTGCCTAGAAGGCCAGCATCCCGGAGTCGCCTCTTCTCTGTTGACGTTGAGACTGGTGTTTTGCGGGTACTATTTAATGAAGCTGCCAGCTGAGGACTTGTGAGGCGCCTGTCTCTCAAACTAGACACTCTAATGGACTTGTCCTCTTGCTCAGGTTTGCACTGGGTCCTCCCACTCCTCTTTCTATTCTGGTTAGAGCCAGTTTGCATTGTTCTGTGAAGGAAGTAGTACACAGCGTTGTACGAGATCTTCAGTTTCTTGGCAATTTCTCGCATGGACTGATGAGTTTCAGAAGAAAGTTATTTGTTTCTGGCCATTTTGAGCCTCTAATCAAACCCACAAATGCTGATGCTCCAGATACTCAACTAGTCTAATGAAGGACATTTTTTTGCTTCTTTAATCAGAACAACAGTTTTCAGCTGTGCTAACATAATTGCAAAAGGGCTTTCTAATGATCAATTAGCCTTTTAAAATGACATACAGTACTAGCTAACACAACATGCCATTGAAACACAAGAGTGATGGTTGCTGATATTGGGCCTCTGTACACCTATGTAGATATTCCATTTAAAAAAGCTGCCGTTTTCAGCCATTTACAACATTACCAATGTTTACATTGTATTTCTGACCAATTTGATGTTATTTTAAATGTACACAAAATGTGCTTTTCTTTAAAAAACAAGGACATTTCTAAGTGACCCCAAACCTTTGAACGTTAGTGTAGGTATACATTAACCATGGGTGAGTAGCAGGTACTTATTGAGATGAGACTAGTCACAGCTGACCTTTAGTGAGCTCCCAGTGAATCACAGCTATTCTTCATATCTATTGAACTGGAAACAGCCACAGGAAGATCTGACCTTTAAGTTACAACAACCCCTGGCCCGTAATACAACAAAGATCCCTGATTTCACAATTACACACTCAAATCAAGAGAAATTGTCAAAAAACACACAAAAACAGTTCACAGTCAATATGTAATCCACATAACCACAGACAGATGCAAATAGTATTAGTAGTAATAGTAGAATACATTCTAAGCTTTGGTGCAAGGCAAGTTAAACTAAAAGTAAAGCTGGCTTGTAGGTAACACTGGGAGTGCAGGGCAAGTTAAACTAAAAGTAAAGCTGGCTTGTAGCTAACACTGGGAGTGCAGGGCAAGTTAAACTAAAAGTAAAGCTGGCTTGTAGCTAACACTGGGAGTGCAGGGCAAGTTAAACTAAAAGTAAAGCTGGCTTGTAGCTAACACTGGGAGTGCAGGGCAAGTTAAACTAAAAGTAAAGCTGGCTTGTAGCTAACACTGGGAGTGCAGGGCAAGTTAAACTAAAAGTAAAGCTGGCTTGTAGCTAATACTGGGAGTGCAGGGCAAGTTAAACTAAAAGTAAAGCTGGCTTGTAGCTAATACTGGGAGTGCAGGGCAAGTTAAACTAAAAGTAAAGCTGGCTTGTAGCTAATACTGGGAGTGCAGGGCAAGTTAAACTAAAAGTAAAGCTGACTTGTAGCTAACACTGGGAGTGCAGGGCAAGTTAAACTAAAAGTAAAGCTGGCTTGTAGCTAACACTGGGAGTGCAGGGCAAGTTAAACTAAAAGTAAAGCTGGCTTGTAGCTAACACTGGGAGTGCAGGGCAAGTTAAACTAAAAGTAAAGCTGGCTTGTAGCTAACACTGGGAGTGCAGGGCAAGTTAAACTAAAAGTAAAGCTGGCTTGTAGCTAACACTGGGAGTGCAGGGCAAGTTAAACTAAAAGTAAAGCTGGCTTGTAGCTAACACTGGGAGTGCAGGGCAAGTTAAACTAAAAGTAAAGCTGGCTTGTAGCTAACACTGGGAGTGCAGGGCAAGTTAAACTAAAAGTAAAGCTGGCTTGTAGCTAACACTGGGAGTGCAGGGCAAGTTAAACTAAAAGTAAAGCTGGCTTGTAGCTAACACTTGGAGGAACCAAACTAAACAGATGCAGTGCTTGATAAACATGAAACAATGACCTCCAGTTCTGATGTGGTATGCGAGAGAGGAGATTGTCTGGACATTCACAGGTGGAATACCTCAGGCTGTCACGATCACCTATTCATCTCTGTTCATTACAACTTCTGATCCTTCTGATTATCCCTCCCAACATATAATGTCTAATTTCATAGCTCTGGGCTTGTGGTCCGACTGCCATCCACGCATGCTTGTTAGGAAATGTAGCATTGGTGCGTCAGTTTGTCAGATAGAGCCCAGACGCATAAACATCCATTATTTTCTGCCTTCCCCTTTCTCTTCCTCCCTCCTTTCTCTTCCTCCCTCCTTTCTCTTCCTCCCTCCTTTCTCTTCCTCCCTCCTTTCTCTTCCACCTTCACTCTCATTATCACAGCCTTGACACAACGGGGAAGAGAAAAAAAACTCAACGACAAAAACAACAACACATCCCCACACCACCATTGTTTAGAAATAATGCCACGTTTTGCCGCCCGGTTGATTATTTGTAGATAATTGGCTTGGGAATATATAAGGCAATTATTTATCCACACTAATAATTATTTTCATATAATCAAGGTAATTTTTCACAGCACAATTACAAAGCAGAGGAATCGATGTTGTCAAACAGACATTGCTGGACGTTTTTGTTTCTTCTTTCTCTCTCTCCATCCTTTAGTTTCAGCATACGGGCATGACGGCTTGAGGCAGGCCTCTCTTGGGCACATACGGTGTTGTCCTGGTAACCATTTTGATGCACTCGATGATAGGGCAGACACTGAGACAGAGAGTGCAGCCGGTGCAGCTGTCGTTAACTATAGGGAAATGGGTCTCAGGGTCAAACGAAATAGCCTGCAGAGAGAGAGAGCGAGAGAGCGAGAGAGAGAGAGAGAGAGAGAGAGAGAGAGAGAGAGAGAGAGAGAGAGAGAGAGAGAGTGCGTGAGAAAGGGGAGAGAGAGAGAGAGCAAAGGCTATAATATAAGGTTTGGAATGGCTGCCATGGACCATCATTGACATGGTTTTAGCATGCTAGGCTAGCACAGGAAGCCCCGCAATGAATCCATGTTATGTAGCTAGTAGACCAATGTGTTCTGCACTGTAACATCAAACAAGGCATATTGTGTATTCTGTTATCACAGTGGATTTGTAATAATATTGAGTTCTATTTAAATCATCTTGCTCTGAAAATGTATAAATTGCCCTCATGCAAACGGCATGGTGTTGCATATTGCCGTCAATTCATCATGCTGATACATCATTTACCCTTTTATGTTTATTGTCCATGCGCAATAAAATACATATTTACAACAGATGTCTTCAACATATTGTTGTGAAAATCATTCAGGGGACATCTACATCTAACCCTGTATGCAATATGAATGAGAAAAAAAATATATATACAGTACCAGTCAAAATTTTGGACACACCTACTCAAGTGTTTTTCTTTATTTTCACTATTTTCTACATTGTAGAACAATAGTGAACATATCATAACTATGAAATAACACACATGGAATCATGTAGTAAGCAAAAAAGTGTTAAACAAATCAAAACATATTTTGTATTTTAGATTCTTCAAAGTAGCCATCCTTTGATGACAGCTTTGCACACTCTTGAAATGACCTCAACCAGCTCCACCTGGAATGCTTTTCCAACAGTCTTGAAGGAGTTCCCATATTATGCTGAGCTCTTGTTGGCTGGTCTTCCTTCACTCTGCAGTTCAACTCATCCCAAACCATCAAAATTTGGTTGAGGTCGGGTGATTGTGGATGCCAGGTTATTTGATGCAGCACGTCTTGGTCAAATAGCACTGACTGGTACTGTATATAAAAAAAAGTGTCTGTGTGTGTGGAACCACCTATTTGATGGAGACACATTATCCTGATGAATGCCGGTCTTCATTAGAAACCATTAATAACACATAATCCCTCTCAGAGATCCACTCACAGACAATGAGCTCTGATGGAACAGTCCGTGCTACTTCATCAATACTTCTGCTGATAGATAATGGGGACATTTATTTACCAGGGAAGAAGAGATTCTTTCTTTAATAAAACTGTCATACTGTTCCTTCCTCCGACAGAGGTACTTTCACAGAGAGCGAGAGACTAATGTGCGTCACTGTGACTATAATGAAAACTAGGCCTTGTCACAAGGCATCCCCTTTTCAGGAGATAGTAAGGGCCAGTCTGGTCCTTAAACAGGCTTTGATTAGACTTGTTCCCGAGCACGTGTGTCTCTGAGTGAGCGTGTGCTTCAAACAAATGGAGGGGATGTACAGTGCAGTATGTACCTGGTACCCAGAGTCATTGCAGGTCATGTAGCACTTGCCACAGTTGATACACATCTCCTCATCTATAACAGCCTCGACCTGCTCTGTGTTGTTCAGCTCCCCGTATGCACCGATGTGCTTCAGAGCCCTGGCTATAACATCCTGGGAACAAGAAAACACTAAATAATTACACACAGAACATATTATAGATATATATAGGATCTCTATGGCAACACACATTGATCAAAGGACCTGGTCTCAGTCCTGTACTGTATCTTACATGCCTTGTAAACATTATGGCTAAATCTAGGCATCTGTTCCAATATCTACACTAGCATACTACTAAGAATGAAGCAATGTATTGGGCATGCATTTTACAGTACATCAAAAACATATTTCAAAGTACTATGGGAGAACTAAGGGGTGTTCTCTTCTCTCTTACCTTGACAGCTGGGACTGGTCTCTTGGGGGTGTACGTTCTGGTGCCATTGGCCTCCACTACTGTGGTCTTCTCAACGTAGTCTCTCACTGCCTTCTTGTAGTCGGCCAAAACCCTTTTCTTCTCAAGCAGATAGGGTCCAAAGCTGGGTAAACTCTTAAAGTAGGATTGATAGAAGGCTGAAGGTTAGTTGTTAAATTCTAACAGCTTCAGTTGTAACTTAATATTGGAGGTAGTGAAATTCTGAAAAATGATTGGCTTTCCAGGATAGCTTTTTTCAATTTGAGTTTACTCCTCCGGTAAAATATGACTGACCACTTTTTTTTCATTTAGAAAAGTAATGTTGGTTTTAATCAAAACTGTTTAAAGATAGATGTGACCATGTTATTGATGGTTTTTGATAGTTTAATATGCTTCTACGTAAGCATTGTACTTATTCATAACTCTCCAATTATCTTAGCAATAACAAAGTAATAGATTACAATTTGTAAGAGTGAATTTATTTAAATGTTTCACCAATGACATGTCTTATGCATATATTGTCTACCAATGCCATTTCACTTGTATCAATCTTTTGTATCTCTTTGTAATATTGTCTCGTGTCCTCTTTGACCATATGTTGACAGGTTTGTTGACCTAAGAGAGAGGTTGTTTGTCTACTTACTGCTGATGAGTGTTTCAGCTGCACCTCCAGTACAGAGTACTGAAGCATCACTGATGTGCCTCATTAGAAGCATCAGATGAGAACAAACAGACAGCGAGACAGGGATGAGACAGGAATGAGACGAGGATGAGATGAGGATTGGAGAGCCACAGACTGACCGCATTAAAGGAACACTGTTTGCTTTGGAGTAAGTGGCCACTGTTTTTCATCCTGGGAAATTAATGAGATCCGTTCGGCCAACATTTACACGTTAACTGTATCAAGCTGGAGGTGTCCCCTGGGCTTATTGAGTGTTGTACAGCGTTTAGATTTTTTCCCCCTCCTCCTGTACACCACAGCAAGTGTACAGGATTACAAGTGAATGACCCACTTTCCCCAAAAACAAGAAAAAAAAGTCAAAAACTAAAAAAGTACAATAAAACCACATTTGCTTCAGTTCCCGTTTGAAATTACATCTCTTTCCCCATCTGCTGTGCAGTGCATCGGACGTGATATTGAAAAATTGTTTGGCTTTTAAAAGTGAAATACAAGCTGATGGCGGTCATGGAGGGTGGTTTTCAGGGAGATTATTGTTGTGGGTTTACTCCCGTTTGCATCTCCTGTAGGCCCTCTACTGTAAAATCATGCAATATATTTGCAAAAATATTCATTCGCCTTCCTGGCTTAAGACATTACCGTGTCAATGAACAGGAATTGCTTGCTCACTCAAAATGGTTGCTGCTTGTCTGCGAGCTATTCCCCTTGAAAACAACGTGTTGGCGGGATGGAGGTGATGCAGCTACAGGAGAACATTACCTAAAGCACTTAAAAGGCTTGTCTGAAATGGGCAATTTTGTTTCAGAGAAGAAGAACAGCCAAAACACAATAACATTCTCGAAGGAAAAAAAATACAAATCTATGATTGTTTTTTGAGAAAATCTTTGAAAATGTGTTTAAGGGTGTACGATTTCATCCAAATACAGCTACAGCCCTTGTACAGACATTCTACTGTATAGATGTGGGATTTGGAGTCATACAGTCTATGCTTTTTATATATATAAAAAACATAGTTCTCTGTGAACAGTATGGGCATTCATGTTTGTCTGATATAACTAATATCATATATTGATGAATCAATATTTTCCATTCTAATTAAAACGGTCAACAGTTAGGGTCCCTTACCACTACAGTGACCTCATTGATCACTTGATGTGTTGTGAAATCCGATAGAAAATGTATTGTAATGTTTTTAAAATGTTATAATTGCCTTCATTTTGCTGGACCCCAGGAAGAGTAGCTGCTGCCTTGGAAGGAACTAATGAGGATCCATAATAAACACAAGATATTAATCAAGCCATGAACTTTCTCACCCTTCCGTCTCTTGACCGTCAATCAACTCATGATGATTATTGATGTTGTTGTTTTTAAAATTGCTTGTTTTTTGTTGTTGCTTTTCAGAGCTTTGATATTTCTTTATGTCATGAATTGCGCTTTAAAAGTTGAATAAATTATTATTAAGCACATGTCCCCTTTAACCTATGCCTGCCTACCAAAGACCAAAGGTACACTTCTGATATTCAGACGGCATTTGAGCCAGAGGAGTCTTTGATCCTTAACAAGGACAGTTTGTGTGAGTGCAACTGAGATAGAGAGATACAGAGGAGGGGGGGGGGGCACAGAGAGAGAGGAGAAAAAGAGAGAAACAGAGAGAGAGAAAAAGACAGAAAGAGAGGTATCTAGAGAGAGAGAGGGCACGATAGCTAGAGAGAGAGAAAGGGAGAGAGAGAGGGATCACTCTTTCTTTATCCATACATCTCCGTAGCCCTGCCCAATTGTGTGTGTACGTGTGCATATGTTTGTGTGTGCTTGAAGAAAGACGTCCACCACAGGCCCCTTGCGATCTCTTGGCAAGTGCTTAAGTGGAGAAGTAACTGCTTGTTGTGATTCCTCTAGATTACCATATTCATGACGGTTTGAAGGCAGAATCCCACATACTTATGGCCCCAACATAGGAGGGGATTAAGCTCAGGCTGGCAGGCTGTTTGTCTGCCGTGTGTGTGTGTGTTTGTTTGTGTGTGTATGGAAATTGCAGTGATGCCAGACAGGCAAAGCAAGCTCCAACACAACATGCCACTGAGGCCGTGTGGAAAGCCAATCCCATACCCAGGGTGCCACTAATTCATTTCCACCGCACATCTCCAAATTGACCAGAGGAAATGAGGTAAGACCAAGCTGTTCAAAGTATCGACATTGATTCAGGTTTTGAAATGTCACTTTTTTTCTGTCTCAGTTTCAACTTGCCTCCTTTAACAAGCAGCTTTTTCAAATCTATCAGAAAAGTTATCATGAGACAAGCAATTCTACTGGAGCTCTTCCCTGCATTATCCAGTACGACTATTAGATAAGAGACTTCCCTGAGAAGCTATCTGTGAATACTTGCAGGTGTACTTCCTCTGAAAGTTAGACTCGGGATTAGTCTTCTTGGCATATCAAGCTAATGCAATGCCATTTATTCTTGCAAGCAAATAGAAATGAACTTGTGTTGCCACTAGCTCTGTCGTTGCTAAAATTAGTAAATTGATTGAAAAACTACACCTGCACTGACTCAGTTTCAAACATACCTAATATTTAATGTGCTAGCAATGTGTTTCTGTGCTCTGAGAGGCCATAACAAAACAGAGATCACAGATTGTATTGCTGTCTTTCTCCGTCTTCTCATCCACAGCTGTTCTCCAAATATCACCTCCAAACCGGTGAGCGAAGTAACCCAAAGTACAGATGGTTAGTAGGCAACACATTGCAACTTTTATTAGTAGATCCTCGGGAAAAACAGGTGTGCGTGACATGTTTTTCTGCTTTTCATTGAACCATTTATTCAAATTAATGCGGTTTGTTTTTAATTAGATTTTTTTCTCTCTCTTCTTCAATTTCATATGGTAATGAGATCATCTCTAAGCTCGATAAATATCATATGCCCACATTGTGTGCATAACATTAAAAAGTAGCAAAGGTTTTAATTGTACATGAAATACCACACATTCAATTTGAACCACCTCTAAACATCCATACGTAGCGGCACACCAGGACATTTCACATAAGGACAGCCTATGTCCAAATCATTAGATGTATGTGCAGTCAGACTTTTACAGGAATTATACACTGCTAACCTATCGTGCCCTTATGTTTCAAAAGGAATCTCAAGGCAGTCGGTCTGTCCTTTCGTCCGTCCACACAAGGCCATCCACATGAAAAGACTTCAAGGTCATAACACTGGAAAGCACTCCCCTATGCATATTGTGCTGCCAGGCCACACTCCAAAGGAGAAGCCCTCCAACCCTCTGTGAGCTAGGCCTCTCTACTGTATCTGCGAACAACATTAAGGCGTATTGCTCCCTCAAATACACGCAGCCATTAAGAAAAGAGATCAGGTCACAAGTCTAAAGAGAGAAGGAAATGAAAAGCAACAACAACCCTGGCAGCATAAAAAGTGGGTGATTCATCCTCACTAAACTACTGCTTACAATGTGCCATGATTAAACGTGAAAACCGAAATGTATACATCTGTGTGTTCAGCCCTCATTCATTTAAACCAGGCACAGTAGTACCAGATAGAATAACTGTTGGATTAGAACCTGTTCTTGTTTTTTCCCTACCTCCTCTTCTTCTTCTTTTCCCCCTGCTATAACAGAACATTAAAATGTATTTTAGCCTCTAAGGTCCATGGCTATAAACCACAGAGTGGAAGGAAGGGGCTGGGGAAACCACAGCCAGAGATGAAGGCCCACCACACCAACCACAGCAAAGAGAGAGGGAGATAGGGAGAGAGAGATTGGGTAGGTTGAGTGCCGTAGTCTTTTACCCAAACTGCCAAGCAGCGAGCGCCAGCCACGTCTTAAAACAATCACACAACAACCCTTAATTGGGCGCCAGTGTTCCTCCCCCTAACAGGTAAACAAACAAACACAATAACTTGGCATCAGTTTGATTTGTTTGTGTGTTGTGTTTTGTTCTGTTTCTTTAAACTATTAATCAAGAGAGCAGTGTAGCAGGAGGAATTAATAACCTGTATTGTATGTGCATCTGATCTGCCTTCATAAATTATGCGGTGAGTGGAGAGGAGTCTGTTACCTTGTGTGTCGGTACAGATCAGTTTTAGAGGTTGGAAAATCACCTCCCATGTAAAAACTGTGTGGGTGAAACTCATCTCCAAAACCCCAAAGTGGCAATTAAAAAGTTCCTGCAAAGGACTTGTTGACTTGTGTTGCATGTTCGTTAACATTTATCAATATGCAAACCAATTTGGTCCCAATTCATTCTGATTTGGCCGCATTATACCACACAAGTTCCACAAAATACAGACGAGTAAGCTTGGTTTCCAAATGCCCAAATTTCTGTTAATTACTATAGCTTCCGCCTTGGGCCAATCAGTGTCATTTTGTAAATGCCGGATCTCAATGGCAAGACAGAGTCATTCACCCAAGTTTCGTCAAAATCGGCCCAGTGCTGTTTGAGATATTGGTAAACTCATGTACGAACGAACGCACACAGATCCACAGTTCCCTCCCCGATTTCATCGCGGGGGACAATGAAGGCACTGAACATTGAGACATGTTAGCTGATATTTGGCCAGACCAACAGCATGGTTTCTCTCCTTCTCTCACTGTCAACCCCACCAACAGTCAGAAAGACAGTCAGCCAGCCAGCCCGCCCACCAGAGGTCCCTAATAACAAACACACAAGCGGCTCAGAGACATGATTTGGCCTCTGTCTCAGGGGCCGAATATGAGGGCGGCCTAATGAAAGATCCCAAAGAGGAAGCAGACAGCCGTGGCAATAACTGTACATCTATACTCTGGTTGGGGAGGACGGTCTGGCTAATGGTCTGGAGGACAGGCTGACTCCCCTTTCACTTCTCATAACATTTACCACAGTCTGTGTCCCAAATGGCACCCCATTCTATATATAGTGCACTACTTTTGACCATAGCCCTATGGGCCCTACATAGGGGTTAGGTCCCATTTTGAATGCAGCCACAGAATGGTTTGGATTCCACAGCCCACACCTGGACTGGTGTTACTCACATCAGGTTCAAACAGAATAAACAGTGGGTGTAATTGATGTACTGAACACATTGGGAGAGGGATTTAAAGGCTAGTGAGTGGATACCTCATCTGTATTTAAATCTGATCCTACCTTTAATTGACAACAATGTCAGGACATTTACATCTAGTGGAAACGGTGCCTGAGGAAGGTCTGCAGCATCATCAAGGAACACATAAATACCACCCACAAGCTGCTCACTCCCTTATTGTTGGTCAGACGGTATCGGAGCATGAGGTCTGATACCAACAGGCTCAGAGACAGTTTCTATCTACAAACCATCCGACTGCTGAACACTTGAACTGGACTGACCACCTGCACCTTAACACAAATGCACTCACTCAAGCTCACACCCACACAGACATACACTCATCCACACACGCGCATGCACACACGCACACCACAACTGCTGCTACCAGACTCTTACTATGATTGCTAAATTAAACACTTGCCCCTGAATCACCCCTTCCCCAAAACAAGTGTAAATTACTGGACGATAAGTTGTGCCTTCTTGTATTACAATTATGCTAAAAAAATGTATTCTGTTGTACTAAGTCATTTACCTTAGGTTCATGTTCTTATATTTTATTATTTATTATTGTTGTTGCATTGTCGAGAAGGAACCTGCAAGTAAGCATTTCATTGGATGCTGTATACCATGTGTATCCTGTACATACAACTAATAAATGTGTCAGGTAGTCTTACTCTGGGTAACTTTCACAATCTACAATTCAAATAGTTGTATTTTGTGCCTTTTAGAGGCATATTGTGGTTTCTCTATTAGTGCCAACAAACAAAATGGCAACAAAGTGCACTATCATAATTTTACATTTGATTCATTTATCAGATGCTCTTATCCAGAGTGATTAGGGTTAAGTGCCCTGCACAAGGTCACAACAGATTTTTCACCTAGATGGCTCGGGGATTCGCTTAACCGCTAGACTACCTGCCATTGGATGAAATATCTACGAAAATACTTCAACAATCAACTTTCCCTCAATAAAGTAATAGAACATCAGAGTGGTCAGTACCACCCCCCTCCCCAGCCAGCACCCTTCCACCACCCCCAATATCAGCCCATCACCACCTCACCTGAGCCAGAGTGTTTCCAGGCAGGCCCCCAGCAGAGAGGGGGTAGGTCAGGCTGGTCCAAGGCTTCATTACCCCTGCAGGCCTGCCAAGCTCAACCAGACTCCGCCGTGCCGTGTAGCCAGGCCAAACCACTATTTAACAACCCCCCCCCCTCCCCAACTGTGCAGCAGCTCAGGGGTAGCCTAGCCAGCAACACCTCTCTCACTCCCACCCCTTGTTTGGAATTGGCACCAGCAGAGAGGAGAAGGTGGAGGAGGAGGAGAAAGAGGAGGAGGCGACTGTGTGGATTGGGAGGCTGTGTGGGGGTGGAGATACCAGGAGAGACACCACAAAGAGGTAACATTGGGCTAGTTCTAGTGGACTGTGGAGCTCTCCCTCCCTGTGTCAGCCCAGTAGTGGGTCTCATCGCCTGTTCCAGCCAGCCTGCTGCCTAACAAATACCTGTGGTGCTGAGCCTCCCGTCTGGGGCATGAGCAGTCCCACACGGAGCACATGTTAGCTTCACACGTTAGCTAGCATCTCATAAGCCTAACTGTTACTGTCAGCTCACAGGGTTGCAATCACCATGCAGTAGAGTGATGGGTCTGCACTTCAGTTTGCACCATGCACTCCATGTTTCTGCTGATGCTGTGACCCAGTATGTACTGCACATCAGGCGTGTGCTTAGTGCATTCTTAATTGCAGTAAAGCAAAACTAGTCCGTTTCTGTCGTGTGAGGCAGCTTGATGGAGAAGTACACCCCCTGGACACGATGCTCTTTATTTATTTATTATAAATGTTTTTGTTTTTGCTCATATGACCACTCAAGACATGAACTTTATAATGACTGTCCATCTCATGATGTTGTGATGTTGTTCTTCAAGTCTTTTTTGTGTGTTTTAAAGCACTTTGTTAGTCTTTGAAAAGCGCTATAAAAGTTAAATAAATTATCCATATTATTTTTGCAGTAGTAGGGATTTTATGTCTGGCATGTTATTTGCATGTTCCAGAGTCCAGCCAAGACTGTTGACTGTGTGCAAACAGTTGTACATGAACCTGTGTTGACAGCCCAAAAAATGAATTTGTTTGATGTAGCCACCCACTATTGAAGCACAGCCAAGATAATTATTTGATTTACCATTGAGGTAACTTCAGTCTACTTCTTAAATTACTTATGAAGGACTGAAGTTCACTGAAATTGGACTCCACACTCTAAACGGTGAAATAAGGATAGATCATCCCATGGGAGAGCATGGATTGCCACCGAGGCAGACTATTTGAGACAGCATTCTCTCTCACTACTTATACTAACAGTGAGAGAGAGAAAAAAAGATGTCTTTAGCTGAACGCTCCTACTCCTTTTATCAACTGACATTCCTGGGAATTGCAGTGACAGTGACTTCTCTTCTCACTTTCTTTTTCTCTTTTATGAGCTCTGTCTCTCGCTCTTGCTAACTACATCTCTTTTTTCTATTTGAGGTTTCTTTCTCTACCTTTCTCGCAAATGTCTTGTGCACTCTGACACACACAGCCCCACTGTCTCTCTACCAAACCTTTTTTTCCCCCACCGACGACTCTACCTTTGAGTCTGACTTTCTGAAGCACGCACACATCCACCCAATCCACACACACCCACACACACCCACACACACCCACACCCACAGCTTACGTTAAACACGTACACACACATAAATACACAAAACCCTTGTCTTGACTGTACTGTAAGTAATGTGATCTTGCTCCCCCCTCCTCCCCTCCATGGTGTGCTTGGTGTATTTGTCTCATTGGGTCAATGCTACTGTTCCTCTGCCTCGCGGCAACAGCTGCCCTACACACAAACACAGGTGAGATGTCACTTTCTATCTATACTGTCCACTAAGTCAAAGACAGGGCCCAGGCTAGCTCTGTACACCAGGTCTCCATGAACGCTATGAGGCATTCCTATCTACAGGTAACTGCCAAAATAAAGGAAACACCAACATAAAGTGTCTTAATAGGGCGTTGGGGCACCACGAGCCAGAACAGCATCAATACACCTTGGCATAGATTCTACAAGTTTCTGGAACCCTATTGGAGGAATGTGACACCAATCTCCCATTTTTAAAAAATCCATAATTTTGTGTTTTGTTGATAAGGCGCCGCTACCAGATCTCCCATAAGAGTTCAATTGAGTTGAGATCTGGTGACTGAGACACTCACACCATTTAAAAAAAATGTTTCTTATCTTTAACGGCATTGTTGGAAAAGGACCCGTAAGTAAGCAATTTACTGTTAGTCTAGACCAGTTGTTTATGAAGCATGTGACAAATACAATTTAAGGGTAGGTAACAAAACATCCGTCACACTGATCCTCAACACAGGGACCCCTCCTCAGGGGTGCATACTCAGCCCCCTCCTGTACTCCCTGTTTACTCATGACTGCACGGCCAGGCACGGCTCCAACACCATCATTAAATTTGCCGACGACACAACAGTGGTAGGCCTGATCACTGACAACAACGAGACAGCCTATTGGGAGGAGGTCAGAGACCTGGCAGTGTGGTCCCTGGACAACAAACTCTCCCTCAACGTGATCAAGACAAAAGAGATTACCGTGAACTGCAGGAAAAGGAGGACCGAGCACGCCCCCATTCTCATCGAGGGGGCTGCAGTAGAGCAGGTTGAGAGCTTCAAGTTCCTTTGTGTCCACATCACTGACAAACTAACATGATCCAAGCACACCATGACAGTCGTGAAGCGGGCACGACAAAACCTATTCTCCCTCAGGAGACTGAAAAGATTTGTCATGGGTCCTCAGATCCTCAAAAGGTTCTGATGGCAAGGCACTACAGAGGGTAGTGCGAACGGCCCAGGACATCACTGGGGCCAAGCTTCCTGCCATACAGGACCTCTATACCAGGAGTGTCAGAGGAAGGCCCTAAAAATTGTCAAAGACTCCAGCCACCCGAGTCATAGACGGTTCTCTCTGCTAGTGGTAGAGGAGTGCCAAGTCTAGGTCGGAGAGGCTTCTAAACAGCTTCTACCCCCAAGCCATAAGACTCCTGAACATCTAGTCAAAAACGAACTGACTTGTTGGAAAGGTGGCATCCTATGATGGTGCCACGTTGAAAGTCACTGAGCTCTTCAGTAAGGTCATTCTGCTACCAATGTTTGTCTATAGAGATTGCATGGCTGTGTGCACAATTTTATACACCTGCCAGCAATGGGTGTGGCTGAAATAGCCAAATCCACTAATTTGAAGTGGTGTTCACATACTTTTGTATATATAGTGTATTACTACCTATGGCTGCAAATACTGAGGTGGCTTATTCTAATACTTACCCAACAAAAATGCACAAAATCAAAGATTTGGCAAATCATTGCGCACATGTTAGGATACACATCATTAAATATCTTGAAACAAGTTACAGGCAGTAGCCTAGAAGAAGAAAAATAGAACTCAATTGATTGAACATGAAATGTATTTCAACACGATTAAAATAGGCCTACTGTATTTATATTTGAATGCAGTCATCTCTATTTTCATTTTTTTCACTTTTTATATTTCACTTGCCTGTATCAATTGCAAAGACATTAGCAACATTGTATTTGTTGTAGTCAACTTTGTTCTGAGGTTATCGGCGGTCCCAGGTAGACGGATAAACCATGTGATTCTATGTTTAGAGGTGATCTTTTGTGTATTAAGTGACACGGGAGGTTAAAGAAGCATCTAACGAAGCACTAGCTGTTCTACGAGTGGTCAGAGGCAGAAGTTAGATTAGGAACGTTTTCAAGTGCAACATTAATAACAATGGTTTTGGAAAACACCTTGGAGATTTAACGATGCTCCTACGAAGGCTCTAACAATGAACTTGCTTTTGGGAAACCGGGCCCAGAGCTATTTCATACATTTACATTTACATTTAAGTCATTTAGCAGACGCTCTTACTATGTAATACATTACGTGAGAGCTGAGAATTGACCTTAACAAAAAGCAACGTCCAAAAGAGTCAACAAATCCTTATTTTCTTCTAAGTAAAAGCCAGAACAAAGCTTTTGTGTAAAAACTACTCCGGTTAATGTTGTCGCCTGAGAGCTGAGAGCCGGTGATGTGAGTGATTCGTCCTTTCCTGGTGTCACCGTGCACTAGTATCAGTCAGTGTATCCAGCACCACGTTGCCCCAGGGAGATGTGATGTACAGGCTGCTTGTCCATGTCTGGGACAATGTTTCTACATGACACCACACAGCTTCACACACACACACACACAGCTTCACACACACAGCTTCACACACACACACACACACACACACACACACACACACACACACACACACACACACACACACACACACACACACACACACACACACACACACACACACACACACACACACACACACACACACACACACCACAACCCCTCTCTACGTTCTCCTCTCTCTCAGCTTCAAGACAACACCACTACCTCTTTTGCTATAATTGTTGTTGTGCTGACAATTCCCCATAACAATGGAGAGCTATACAGCAGCAGATGAGGGAATTACTGTTTCCACTTTTCTGATATTCCTCACCTCCTACACATTTATTCCTTCCTCTCATCATCCACTCCTCCACTCATTTAGCATTAGCATTTAAACTGTTGCCTTTGCGATGCAATGTCCCGTCGTCAGGACTGTCGTAAATCTGGAGCGTTTGGGAGCTTTAAAGCCTTCCCTCGGTTGGTGTAGAACCCACATGCCTGTGATCTGATAACCACCTCTAATTTGGAACGTTGAAAAGAGTTTACTGAAGTTGTATTTTCCCTCATTTACATTCATTCTGGGCATTTCACATTTATTTTCTCTTTCTCCCATAAATATGACAGAGATTGTAGAAATGCAGAATTGTGGACTGTAAAACCTAATGGAGGGAATGTTTTGACAATTGCCTTTTGTCAAATTTGATTTGAGATTTTTTTATTTTGTATTGTGTTATGAACAACTGGCATTGGATTAAGACGGCGCTTGTACAAATCGTTTTCCGAGAATGATTGATGTTCTATTTCAAAGTAAACTAACAATAATAAACCATTAGGACTTTTCCTCGCCGTCTGTGCTTTTTGAATTTGAATTTATAGTATCTAAGCTATTCATCATAGGCATGTCTGGCCATTTATATTAGTGCCAGAACCAGTGACTAAAGCACCTGCTCTTAGCCAAGTTATTATAGGAGGGGATTTCAGACAAAGCCACCTCTTTTGATTCAAATCTGATATTAAACCATTCCTCAGAAGGTTGATCTGTGAGCTCCTTCAGTGAGTCAGACCCTGGTAGCTGGAAGACAAAACAGCAGCCTTGAAATCAGCTGTAGCTCTGAATAGAACAGAGCACTTAACATTCAGTGTGGACAATGCAGTAATTGCAATGTGATAATGTCCAGGCTGCCACCAATAGTGTGATGTAAATACACAGGTACAGATGTGTCACAGTAATAATAGTAAATGCAGTAACTAAAAGCCTGCATGTCATCTGCTGTTGAAATGATGATGTCTGGTTTATAATGGATGGTTAAAGGGACCAAGACCAAGAGGACCAAGCTGATAATAGGAAGTAAATGGAAGGGGTGCAGGAGTAGCGAAGGGGAAGTGCAGTCACAGTGCAATGCTAATGGGTAAGTGTGTACATGTAGATGGTTGAGCTACATGAGCGAATGGTTGGATTAGCTGTCAATCACTCACCTTGCCCACCAGTTCCTCCAGTCGCGGGACAGGTTTGCCCTTCTGGTGGCGCAATGTGGGAGGTGATTGGCCATCCCAGTCCTGTAGCTCCTCGATGCTCTTCAGGTAGAGCAGGGTCTTTAGACCCAGGCAGTAGTCCTCGATCAGAGTGAAGTCCTGGTTCTGCACCGCGCTGCACACCTAGTGGCGGAAAATTGCACATGCACGCACACACGCATACAATCACGCACACAAAACACACACACACACACAAACACTAATGATGTTATTAGTTACCAGTGAAAAGCATGAACTGACACACACCCTATAAATGTTCATAGCGGTGCTGACTAGTGGACAATCAACTGTATGAAAATATACAAAGAAAGTTAAACACTATATATGCTCTATATAAACTCCATAACCAACGTTTGGGCAACCATTACACTAACTTGGGTACACAGTGCAAAGTACATAAATATGTAATTCGGAATTACATAACACAGAGTATTGAATTCCCCCATACTCTAGTACAGAGTTTCCCAAACCTGGTCCTGGGGCCCTCGCACTACACGGCTGATTCAAATCATTCAAGCTTGATAAGTTGGCTATTTGTATCAGCTGTGTAGTGCTAGAGCAAAAAACTAAACGTGCACACAGAGGAGGCCCATGACCGAGTTTGGGTCGAAGCCAGCGTTTTATAGGTCTCAGATACCACACTACCTACACACTGCTTACAGTCTCCACTCATTTACAATGAAATCCAACTATTTAATTAAAGGTTAGTCAGATGGAATAAGGCTGATCACGGCAGCAGTCAGTTAGAGAAGAGTGGTGAAAGGCAGGCGTGTAGTAAAACTCCTGGGTGAGCCCCATTCACAAGGTTTATCCTCTCTTTCCTTCCTTCAGCAAAGAGAGAGACTATCTGATCTGCATCACACACTGGGAAACCTTGTCTTTGTGTATCTGTCTGTCTCCACTACTTCATTTTGACAGAAGCCACGGTGCCACGGTGAGTCTTAGAGCAGCCGGAGAGATAAGACGACGTGCTTATCAGACACCGCCATCTATGAGCTGAGCTGAGCTGACATCGCCCTGCACTGATCTGACTGAGAACAACTCCAGGATTAAAATGAGGCCGAGTACTGAACCTAGGGGAACACCACATCAAACAGACCAGACTGAGGTCGGGGCCTGTTTTCACAAAGCGTCTCAGAGTATCAGTGCTGATTAGGATCAGGTCCTTCTTGTCCATATACTCTTAATCATCATGATCGAAAAGACAAAACTGATCCTAGATCAGCACTACTACTTGAGATGCTTGGGTTAGGTTAGTGGGGTGAGGTTTTGTCAATGTTGTTTTACATTGCTCTGAGATAGTCATAACAAATTATTTCTAGAGGGGGAAATGAACGTGAATCTGTTCTGCTGTGTCATTTGTGTATTACAAAAAGTAAATTCACCAGCGACTGGCCCCATGTTGTGAAAATTAAGGCATTTATTCTCTCAAGCTTTGGCTCAGAGATATGCTTTCATTAGGATTCTGATTTGCATAGCGCTGCTTGTTAAAAGAAAAAAAGCTGGTTGTTGCCTGCCCCTATATGCCCTGCTCCAAATAAATAACACAGAATACATTTCTGATCAGGATGTCTACATCATTCCAACAAATAGTATTGGGGGAAAACAACTGTGGACATGCATTAGATTTCAGTGATTCACAGGGAAAATATATGTCAGTTATTAGGACTATACACTACTCATTCTAGGAGGTAAAGACACAACATGTACAGAGCCTTCAGAAAGTATTCACAACCCTTGACTTTTTCCACATTTTGCTGATTAAATTGAGATTTATTGTCACTGGCCTACAAACAATACCCCATAATGTAAAAATAATGGTTTCAGACATTTTTACAAATTCATAAAAAATGTCAAGTTTACATTTCTTGAGTCCAAAAATATTCAACCAATTTGTTATGGAAATTCTAAATAGTTTCAGGAGTAAATACAGTGGGGCAAAAAAGTATTTAGTCAGCCACCAATTGTGCAAGTTCTCCCACTTAAAAAGATGAGAGAGGCCTGCAATTTTCATCATAGGTACACTTAAACTATGACAGACAAAATGAGAAAAAAATGACATTGTAGGATTTGTAATGAATTTATTTGCAAATTATGGTGGAAAATAAGTATTTGGTCAATAACAAAAGTTTATCTCAATACTTTGTTATATACCCTTTGTTGGCAATGACAGAGGTCAAACGTTTTCTGTAAGTCTTCACAAGGTTTTCACACACTGTTGCTGTTTTTTTTGGCCCATTCCTCCATGCAGATCTCCTCTAGAGCAGTGATGTTTTGGGGCTGTTGCTGGGCAACACAGACTTTCAACTCCCTCCAAAGATTTTCTATGGGGTTGAGATCTGGAGACTGGCTAGGCCACTCCAGGACCTTGAAATGCTTCTTACGAAGCCACTCCTTCATTGCCCTGGCGGTGTGTTTGGGATCATTGTCATGCTGAAAGACCCAGCCACGTTTCATCTTCAATGCCCTTGCAGATGGAAGGAGGTTTTCACTCAAAATCTCACGATACATGGCCCCATTCATTCTTTCCTTTACACGGATCAGTCGTCCTGGTCCCTTTGCAGAAAAACAGCCCCAAAGCATGATGTTTCCACCCCCATGCTTCACAGTAGTTATGGTGTTCTTTGGATGCAACTCAGCATTCTTTGTCCTCCAAACACAACGAGTTGAGTTTTTACCAAAAAGTTATATTTTGGTTTCATCTGACCATATGACATTCTCCCAATCTTCTTCTGGATCATCCAAATGCTCTCTAGCAAACTTCAGACGGGCCTGGACAAGTACTGGCTTAAGCAGGGGGACATGTCTGGCACTGCAGGATTTGAGTCCCTGGCGGCGTAGTGTGTTACTGATGGTAGGCTTTGTTACTTTGGTCCCAGCTCTCTGCAGGTCATTCACTAGGTTCCCCCGTGTGGTTCTGGGATTTTTGCTCACCGTTCTTGTGATAATTTTGACCCCATGGGGTGAGATCTTGCGTGGAGCCCCAGATTGAGGGAGATTATTAGTGGTCTTGTATGTCTTCCATTTCCTAATAATTGCTCCCACAGTTGATTTCTTCAAACCAAGCTGCTTACCTATTGCAGATTCAGTCTTCCCAGCCTGGTGCAGGTCTACAATTTTGTTTCTGGTGTCCTTTGACAGCTCTTTGGTCTTGGCCATATTGGAGTTTGGAGTGTGACTGTTTGAGGTTGTGGACAGGTGTCTTTTATACTGATAACAAGTTGAAACAGGTGCCATTAATACAGGTAACGAGTAGAGGGCAAGGGAGCCTCTTAAAGAAGAAGTTACAGAACTGTGAGAGCCAGAAATCTTGCTTGTTTGTAGGTGGATTTTTAAAATCATTTTGGTGGCTGACTAAATACTTTTTGCCCCACTGTATGTTTTTAACAAGTTACATAATAAGTTGCATGGACTCACTCTGTGTGCAATAATTGTGTTTAACATGATTTTTGAATGATTACCTCATCTCTGTACCCCACACGTACAATTATCTATAAAAGGTCCCTCAGTCGCGCAGTGAATTTCAAACACAGATTCAACCACAAAGACCAGGAAGGTTTTCTAATGCCTCGCAAAGAAAGGCACCTGGTAGATGAACAACAACAAAAAAGTAAACATTGAATATCCCTTTGAGCATGGTAAAGTTATTAATTACACTTTGGATGGTGTATCAATACACCCAGTACACGGATAAAGGTGTTCAATTCCATATCAGTTGCCAGAGAGGAAGGAAACCGCCCAGGGATTTCACCATGAGGCCAATGGTAACTAAAACAGTTAAGAGTTTAACGGCTACGAAAGGAAAACAATTAGGATGGAGCATCTAGGGCTGTGGCGGTCCCGAAATGACATCAGCCGGTGAGTGTCAAGCAAATAACTTATCGGTCTCACGGTAATTGACCGTTAATTAACATAAACACATTTAGCACCTCCTGGCTTACACACATAGCCTACAAGCCATTTAAACAAGTCGAATAAATCCACGTAACATAGCCTACACCTTCACAATAAATCCATTATGTACTTTAGACAGGTCTAAAGAAGCATGATATGATGAAAATGTAGACTATTTCAGAAGAACAGAATAGCATACTCTGAGTTGTCCTTAGGTCCTGATCTGGCTATGCAATATGGCTGTGGGCTACACTAGTTAATTTAGAAGACAAGATTTGCTTATAATTCTGTGGCATTACTTTATATTATGTAATAGTATGATGAAGACAATTGAACAAAGCTAAATAAAACAAACATTTTCTCCAAACGATTTGAGGGAGTGCTCACATGCGGCTATTCTGTGTTGAGCGGTTAACAAGGAAATAGGTACTCCTATATAGTTAATTTAGAGTTATTAATGTAACTTTAGGTGTTCTACAAATGTTGGGCTACATGTTTTGATTTTGAATACATTGTAAGGCTGAGACTTTAATGATGATTTGAAAAAAGTCGCTTGAAAAGGCAAGAGCTCTGCTTTTTTTTGCAGGATGTGCACACTCCAATAGTCTCTCATTCACAATTTGACAAGCACTTGATAATGCCTCGAATTTCACAATGGCATCCCCTTTGTGGGCGTAATGCACCCTAAAAAAAAATCCATGCCTTTTGCAGCCCGGAGTGATGCGTTGTGCCCTTCTCCCCGAGTGTGCTGCGCATTCTGAAGAATCTCTCACTCATACAGCTCTCCGTCACGTGATTGGGTCTTTCTCACAGGCTACAAGTTCAGACAGACACATTGGAGATGCAACTGTGCGTGTCCTTATCCAATTCCGAGGTGCATATTGAAGATATTGGATGAACTGTCCACATTAACTTTTTTGTCAGCCAACAAGATGAGTAGGCCTAACGAACAGCAAAAGCACTAGCCTACGTCAATCTACTCTCCCCCATAGTACAAAAGTCAGCCTATTCTATTCTGTGCAACAAATAAATATTACAAACAGTCTGGGACAGTTGTGGGATGCGATAGATCCCAAATGAATACTAGCATCAACAAAAACATTTTATGCAATGTGGCTGATGCATTAGAACTTTTAGCTTAAAATGTTGTTAAAGTATGAGGCTATTTCTTCACATTATAAACGCAGCAATGCGCACATTGTATTAGGCTATAAGCGCAAATGGTGCATTGTTATGGTTAAAATGATCTTCCCTAAACTTGAAACTCACACGCTGCTTATAAACTCAGCAAAAAAAGAAACGTCCTCTGACTGTCAACTGCATTGATTTTCAGCAAACGTAACATGTGTAAATATTTGTATGAACATCACAAGATTCAACAACTGATACATAAACTGAACAAGTTCCACAGACATGTGACTAACAGAAATTGAATAATGTGTCCATAAACAAAGGAGGGGGGGTGGGGGGTCAAAATCAAAAGTAACAGTCAGGATCTGGTGTGGCCACCAGCTGCATTAAGTACTGCAGTGCATTTCCTCCTCATGAACTGCACCAGATTTGCCAGTTCTTGCTGTGAGATATTACCCCACTCTTCCACCAAGGCACCTGCAAGTTCCCGGACATTTCTGGGGGGGAATGGCCCTAGCCCTCACCCTCCGATCCAACAGGTGCCAGACGTGCTCAATGGGATTGAGATCCGGGCTCTTCGCTAGCCATGGCAGGACACTGACATTCCTGTCTTGCAGGAAATCACGCACAGAACGAGCAGTATGGCTGGTGACATTGTCATGCTAGAGGGTCATGTCAGGATGAGCCTGCAGGAAGGGAACCACATGAGGGAGGAGGATGTCTTCCCTGTATGCACAGCGTTGCCTGCAATAACCGTACTGGGAGTGTCCTAACTTTTCATAACTGTGACCTTAAATGCCTACAGTCTGTAAGCTGTTAGTGTCTTAACGACCGTTCCACAGGTGCATGTTCATTAATTGTTTATGGTTCATTGAACATGCATGAGAAACAGTGTTTAAACCCTTTACAATAAAGATCTGTGAAGTTATTTGGATTTTTATTAATTATCTTTGAAAGGCAGGGTCCTGAGAAAGGAACATTTCCTTTCTATGCCAGTTAGGCTCTACACCCCATGTAAAGCGGATTAATGTGCTTTTGGCCACATTAATTGTGAATCAAACCTTTTTAAAACACATAGGCCTATGGGCTAGGCTACATGAGGTGTGTGACTATGATTCACAAAAAAAAGAAGAAACGTTTCTTATGCTGGACATCCTTCACAAGTGACAATATATCATTCAAGTGACGGGCTAATATTGTCACCCATCAGAGTATTCTTGATTTAATCTCGTCTTTACATAATACTAAATAATATGTGTGTGACATTTGTTTGGATTTAGAATGGACCATTATCATGCACCTGTATGGAAACAGGGGCAGTGGGGAAAAAATACATGTCATCTATGGACTTAAATAGGGAATGGAGTACGCTTTTCCCCGTGGTTCATTTTCATGCCAGCCAGGTAGGCTATACTCCTGTTGTAAATATAATCAAATGTGCTTAACAGCCTTTAGAAATGTTGCGCAACATGGGCTCTCATGAAGTGTTTGATTAGATTTTCAAATACATTTGCATTTATGTCAGAGTTATTACAGGGACAGTAGAGTGCTGAGTAGCAGGCAGTTATCAAGTTTGGTAGGCTACCATTGACCAGCAGCAGCATCAGAGCTTGGAGAAGTTTAATTTACCGTGACTAAGCGGTCATGTGGAATTTGACTGTCTTTAAGACGAGTGGCCGCCGGTGTGGCGGTAATACAGTCACCGCAGCAGCCCTAGGATCAACAATGTTGTAGTTACTCCACAATACTAACTTCATTGACAGAGTGAAAAGAAGGAAGCCTGAACAGAATACAAATATTCCAAAACATGCATCCTGTTTACAACAAGGAACTAAAGCAATTCACTTTTTGTCCTGAATACAAAGTGTTATGTTTGGGGCAAATCCAATACAACACATTTCTGAGTAACACTCTCCATATATTCAAGCATAGTGGTGGTTACATCATGTTATGGGTATGCTTGTAATCGTTAAGGACTGGGGAGTATTTCAGGATCAAAAATAAACTCCTAGATGAAAACCTGGTTCAGTTTGCTTTCAATTCACCTTTCAGCTGGACAATAACCTAAAACACAAGGCCAAATTTACATTGAAGTTGCTTACCAAGAAGACAGTGAATGTTCCAGAGTGGCCGAGTAACTGTTTATACTTTAATCTGCTTGAATATCTATGGCAAAACCTGAAAATGCTTGTCTAGCAATGATCAACAACCAATTTGACAGTGCTTGAAGAATTTTGAAAGGGGCAAATGTTGCAAAATCCAGGTGAGGAATGCTCTTAGAGACCCAGAAAGACTCAGCTGAAATTGCTACTAAAGGTGATTCTAACATGTATTGACTCAGGGGGTTGAATACTTATCTAATCAAGATATTTTCGTGCTTAGATTTTTCATAAATCTTTTACAAAGTGTTAGAATTGTTCTTACACTTTAAAAATTACACAGCATGTTGTGTAGATCGTTATCCAACAATTACAACTTTAATCCCACTTTGAAACAACAAAATGTGGAAAAAGTGAAGGGGTGTGATTACTTTCCAAATGCACTGTATATCTCTGATCAAAAAGATATGCAAATGCTTGTTGATGGAGGAGAGGTGGTGGTGAAGGAAAACTAAAACATGGGGCTGGAAACGTGTAGTTGTGTGCTCTTCCGCCACCTTACTTTACATCAGAGGGAAATAGAGCAGGTCTCTCCTGAGAAAAACATACCGTTAAATAGTGCCCGTCCACCCACGGAGGAGAGAGCCGTCAGCAGAAATCTGAGGACAGTCTTCTTTATGAGAGCCATTAGAGAGTAAATATGAATCACATTCTATTAAATAGCTAGGTACAGCAGTTTACCATACTGTCATGTACTGTAGCAAGTATTCTCTTATCAGTCCACATGTAAAGGCTGATTGGTCAAATATGGTCAGAAAATACATTAATGTATGCATGAGCAAGTGCACACCAAACACACACACTGCACATTATATTATCACAGAATATGTTCTATAATAAGTAAATTGACAGTGAGCTTGCTTTTTGAAAGACATTATGTTATATCTTCAGAGTTCTACTGCTGAATCTGGGCCTTACAGTGTGTGTGTGTACGGCCGCCTCGCTTCGCGTTCCTAGGAAACTATGCAGTATTTTGTTTTTTTACGTATTATTTCTTACATTGGTACCCCAGGTCATCTTAGGTTTTATTACATACAGTTGGGAGGAACTACTGGGTATAAGAGCAATGTCAACTCACCATCATTACGACCAGGAATACGACTTTACCAAAGCGGAACCTGTGTTTTGCCTTCCACCCAGGACAATGGATCAGATCCCAGCCGGGGAACCAAAACAACGACGCTGTAAAAGGGGCAGACGAAGCGGTCTTCTGGTCAGGCTCCGGAGACGGGCACATCGCGCACCGCTCCCGAGCATACTACTCGCCAATGTCCAGTCTCTTGACAACAAGGTTGATGAAATCCGAGCAAGGATTCCAGAGAGACATCAGAGACTGTAACGTTCTTTGCTTCACGGAAACATGGCTCACTCGAGACACGCTATCGGAGTCGGTACAGCCAGCTGGTTTCTTCACGCATTGCGCCGACAGAAACAAGTAAGAAGAGGGGCAGGGGGGTATGCCTTATGATTAACGAGACGTGGTGTGATCATAACAACATACAGGAACTCAAGTCCTTCTGTTCACCTAACTTAGAATTCCTCACAATCAAATGTCGACCGCATTACCAAGAGAATTCTCTTCGATTATAATCACAGCCGCATATATTCCCCCCCAAGCAGACACATCGATGGCACTGAATGAACTTTATTTGACTCTATGTAAACTGAAAACCACATATCCTGAGGCTGCATTCATTGTAGCTGGGGATTTTAACAAGGTTAATCTGAAAACAAGACTCTCTAAATTCTATCAGCATATCGATTGTGCTACCAGGGCTGGTAAAACCCTGGATCATTGTTATTCTAACTTCCGCGACACATATAAGAGCCTCCCCCGCCCTCCTTTCGGAAAAGCTGACCACAACTCCATTTTGTTGCTCCCTGCCTATAGACCGAGACTAAAACAGGAAGCTCCCGCGCTCAGGTCTGTTCAATTCTGGTCCGACCAATCGGATTCCACGCTTCAAGATTGCTTCGATCATGTGGATTGGGATATGTTCCGCATTGCGTCAAACAACAACATTGATGAATATGCTGATTCGGTGAGCAAGTTTATTAGTAAGTGCATCGGCGATGTCGTACCCACAGCAACTATTAAAACATTTCCAAACCAGAAACCATAGATTGATGGCATCATTCGCGCGACACTGAAAGCGCAAACCACTGCTTTTAACCAGGGCAAGGTGACAGGAAACATGACCGAATACAAACAGTGTAGCTATTCCCTCCGCACGGCAATCAAACAAGCTAAGCGTCAGTATAGAGACAAAGTAGAGTCGCAATTCAACGGCTCAGACACAAGAGGTATGTGGCAGAGTCTACAGTAAATCACGGATTACAAAAAGAAAACCAGCCCCGTTGTGGATCAGGATGTCTTGCTCCCAGACAGACTAAACAACCTTTTTGCTCGCTTTGAGGACAATACAGAGTCACTGACATGGCCCGCTACCAAAACCTGCGGACTCTCCTTCACTGCAGCCGGCGTGAGTAAAACATTTAAACGTGTCAACCCTCACAAGGCTGCAGGCCCAGACGTCAACCCCAGCCGCGTCCTCAGAGCATGAGCAGACCAGCTGGCTGGTGTGTTTACGGACATATTCAATCAATCCTTATCCCAGTCTGCTAATCCCACATGCTTCAAGAGGGCCACCATTGTTGCTGTTTCCAAGAAAGCTACGGTAACTGAGCTAAACGATTACTTCTGTCATCATGAAGTGCTTTGAGAGACTAGTCAAGGCCCATATCACCTCCACCCTACCCTACCCTACACACTAGACCCACTCCAATTTGCTTACCGCCCCAATAGGTCCACAGACGAAGCAATCACAACCACAATGCACACTTCCCTAACCCATCTGGACAAGAGGAATACCTATGTGAGAATGCTGTTCATCGACTACAGCTCAGCATTTAACGCCATAGTAACCTCCAAACTCGTCATCAAGCTCGAGACGTTGGGTCTCGAGTCCACCCTGTGCAACTGGGTACTGGACTTCCTGACGGGCCTCCCCCAGGTGGTGAGGGTAGGTAAACAACATCTCTACCCCACTAATCCTCAACACTGGGGCCCCCACAAGGGTGCATTCTGAACCCTCTCCTGTACTCCCTGTTCACCCACGACTGCGTGGCCATGCACGCCTCCAACTCAATCATCAAGTTTGCAGACGATACTAGTAGTAGGCTTGATTACCAACAATGACGAGACGGCCTACAGGGAGGAGGTGAGGGCCCTCGGAGTGTGGTGTCAGGAAAATAACCTCACACTCAACGTCAACAAAACAAAGGAGATGATCGTGGACTTCAGGAAACAGCAGAGGCAGCACCTCTCCATCCACATCGATGGGACAGTAGTGGAGAGGGTAGTAAGTTAACTTCCTCGGCGTACACATCACGGACAAACTGAATTGGTCCACCAACACAGACAGCGTAGTGAAGAAGGCGCAGCAGAGCCTCTTCAACCTCAGGAGGCTGAAGAAATTCGGCTTGTCACCAAAAGCACTCACAAACTTCTATAGATGCACAATCAAGAGCATCCTGTCGGGCTGTATCACCGCCTGGTACGGCACCTACTCCGCCCACAACTGTAAGGCTCTCCAGAGGGTAGTGAGGTCTGCACAACGCATCACCGGGGGCAAACTACCTGCCCTCCAGGACACCTACACCACCCGATGTCACAGGAAGGCCATAAAGATCATCAAGGACAACAACCACCCGAGCCACTGCCTGTTCACCCCGCTATCATCCAGAAGGCGAGCGAGGTCAGTACAGGTGCATCAAAGCAGGGACCGAGAGACTGAAAAACAGCTTCTATCTCAAGGCCATCAGACTGTTAAACAGCCACCACTAACATTGAGTGGCTGCTGCCAACATACTGACTCAACCACAGCCACTTTAATATTGGAAAAATGTATGTAAAAAAAACACTTTAAACAATGCCACTTAATATAATGTTTACATACCCTAAATTACTCATCTCATATGTATATACTGTACTCGATACCATCTACTGCATCTTGCCTATGCCGTTCTGTACCATCACTCATTCATATATCTTCTTCATCCCTTTACACTTGTATGTATAAGGTAGTTGTTGTGAATTGTTAGGTTAGATTACTCGTTGGTTATTACTGTGTGTGTGTGTGTGTGCGCGTGTGCGTGTGTAGGAGAATGTCCATTAGTGCTTTTCATTTTGCTCAGAACATCAAAGTATGTGATGTCCTCGCGTGCTGCATTTAGCGTTAATGTAGCCGACTGCTGAAATAAATCGAAGTGAGAATTTCTAAGTAGTTTTCAGGCAATTGAGACAGCAGGTCCTTTTTATCTGCTCTGAAAACTGGGGCTACGCATTGATTTCAACTCCTTCTGAGATCTGAAATGCTTTTAGATTCCCTGCTCTCCCTCTCGACCTCTCCCTCTTTCTCTTTTTGTCCCTCTCTTTCTCTCTGACGCTGTCAGCTCTTTTATTCCCGATGATAGAATCCTGGCATTTAGTACAACAGCGTCTTCGCCAAAAGAAAGATCGATTCATTCAGCTTTCAAATGCTACAATGACTATGGATGAACCAACCTCAGTGCTTTTGATTTCAGCTCCTATGTCTGATACTTAGATCCTAACCACTGATATTTAGTCTTGATCTTCAGGTAAAAGAGAAACCAAGTCTGGGGGGGAAAGTAAATACATTTTTACAAGTCAATGAATATGAGCAATTTCCAGTAGAGTTCAGTTAGGGGTTGTGGTGAGGTGGACAGAAATGTAACCTTTCCTCTGAAGAGTTGAATAGTTTGCATGTTGAATGGACTGCTATTCCTTTCACTCACGCTGGCAAGGTTTGGATGTTTTCAAAAGGTACTATTACAAATTCCTGATGTTTACTGGGCTCAAACAACAAGTCATGTTAGCTACTTGACAATGGGTCTTTCATGGCAGTACAGAACTGTTGACGTGGACCAACGACAAGGGGAATGGTCACCCTGGGTCATTAAAATCGAACTAGTTGGTTATCAGTGAAATATAGCTCCATTTCCTTCTAAAGACATGTCAATAAAATAACTGTCTGAATCTCCATCACTGGCCAGATCACCATAACAAAGCAGCAACTTCACAATTCAATCAAAATGATGAAAAATAACTGAGATAACTGGGATAGCACAAAAAAACAACTGCGTTAACTGGGATAGCACAAAAAAACAACTGCGATAACTGGGATAGCACATTGCTACTTTATAACATTGATCAGATGTAAATTGGGCTTTTATTAAAGACCAAGGTAATCACTTATTGCATTGAGGACAAGAAGGTGATGAATACAAATCATTAAAATCCAGACGGAAAATATTTACACACGAAGCAAACTACTATCGCACAGTCAACTCTAGTCATTTAGTAAGTTCACCATTCGGCGATTCTCACTGTTAAACATCGCACAGTGTTCAACACAATGGCTCTTGCATGTTATGGACCTTATTCACATCGTAATGGTGCAGTAAAGGGCATATGAGAAAAAGGAATATTGCACACATGTAGTAGTTGATAGTTACATGGCGAAGGAGAGCAAGAAGAAAAGAGAGAAGGGGAGAGAGAACCCCCCAGGGTCATTGCAAATGAATGTTTTTGTGAATGAATTAACTAAGAAGTATCGATTTACAAGTGAATCTCATCAACCCCTGACTACAGTATGTGAATTCACGAGGATATATTTCAGCCATGCAGCATTTTTGGATTTTTCCTTCTCAAAGCTTTAACGTCTGTCAAATAATGGTTTACAAAACTTCTTAAATTAAAAAAAAAAAAAGTAGATTCACTGGTTTTCACTGACCTGTCTTCTCAGTTAAGGTTTTCTTAACAAACATTACTATACTATCAATCGAGAAATCAATTAAAACGATGTGTCTAAGTCTCCATAACAAAGCCTGACCTTGAAGCACTGCTCTCATCATGTGTTGTCAATGACAAGCATACTTTCAAGGCTTCCCTTTGGAACAACTTCTTTATGAAATCTTCAAGACCAAGAAGCAATGATGGGTCTATGAGAGACGGGCAGCTCCTGAATGGACTTCATCACATTGTTTGTTCTGAGAAGAATGTGTCTGATGCATCTCAGAACCAATCATGGTCTATTTCAGACAACACAGTATGTCTCTCTTCCTGTACTACATACAGTACAATCCACAGAGCCCACAGCAGTGATTCTCACATTCAACACCCACCATCGTTCTTCAGTCTTCAACTTCCGAGTGACAAGACGTGCTGATTGTAACCGCCAGGTATTACAACATATTGTTTTAGACCCATTCTGTATTCAATGCCTTCTCACTGCTAATTTCCTTGGCGATTCATATTAATTTGCTACTGTGTGTGCAGATACCATCTGTTTGTTGTATGTCTGACAAAACCAGACAAATACAGATCCACACAGCCTTTTGATAAATGTGTTCAGGCAATGGGAAAGACGTCATTGGAATTTCTTTTGGACTGAAATATGTCTGTATGTGTATGATTCCATTTAGGCCAAAATTACAAACACCTCTGTGCTATCCCCCTCACACGAAAAAAACCCCCAAGCATCTCTTAACCACAGAAAGTCACCCAAACTTATCTGAAGCTAACTTATAATCCATCCATTAAACTGTATAATTACAACGACAAACTTGTATTCTCTTTTATCAAGGTAAAAAGCATACAAATGAATGAAATTTCAAATGATGATTGAATCGTGCTCAATGGAATACAAATGAAGGCTTTTCAAAAGACAGAACACTTCTCCCTAAATAGATGGCATTCTGATTTCATCGAGAGCGTTATTTTCTTTTATTCCGTAATTAACTTTTCCCATTAATTCAGTGGGAGGAATCTCTGGTTGCATGCGCTGAGACTCCTCAGATCCCCTGTGTTAAGATTTGACAGCGCAGGTGGAGGGGTGGTATTACCAAAATATTAAATCATCTAGAAAGAGAAAACCATAAAGAGTGGATGCATTTATTCACAGATTGTGATTCAATTTGCATGCTGATTCTGTTGCTGATTACTCCCTAGGCACGAACCACTGAGGGAAGTTAAATGAACAGTGAAGTTAAAAACCCACTTTCCCAATTTAAATATCAAAAGTTGAGGGAATATTCAAGTAATAAAGTTGAAGAAAGGAATTCTTGGCCTTGGTCTGTATACTGCCATAGTGACACAATGTGGCAAGCAGTGTGTTTTGAGGCTTGATAACATGATCAAACAGACCGATATAACAGCTACACGACAACACAAACCAAACCAGTGAAACACATGTAAATACACACAGCAGATGGAGTATTGAATGCAACCAATGATTTTCACAGCCAGCGGCCCAGCTTGAGGTAAAGTATACTTAACAGTACAGTTTGTCAAGTCTGAATCTGCTAACTAGTAAAAAACAATACAGCTATATGTTTTATTGTCATATACACCAGATACAGTTTACATACACTTAGGATGGAGTCATTAAAACTTGTTTTTCAAACACTCCACAAATTTCTTGTTAAACTATAGTATTGGCAAGTCGGTTAGGACATCTACTTCGTGGATGACAAGTGATTTTTCCAACAATTGTTTACTGACAGATTATTTCACTGTATCACAATTCCAGTGTGTCAGAAGTTTACATAGACTAAGTTGACTGTGCCTTTAAACAGCTTGGAAAATTCCAGATAATGATGTCATGGCTTTAGAAGCTTCTGATAGGCTAATTGACATCATTTGAGTCAAATGGAGGTGAACCTGTGGATGTATTTCAAGGTCTACCTTCAAACTCAGTGCCTCTTTGCTTGACAGCATGGAAATATCAAAAGAAATCAGCCATCGGTTCATCCTTGGAAGCAATTTCCAAATGCCCGAAGGTACCACGTTCCTCTGTACAAACACCATGGGACCACGCAGCCGTCATACCGCTCAGGAAGGAGACACGTTCTGTCTCCTAGAGATGAACATACTTTGGTGAGAAGTGCAAATCAATCCCAGAACAGCAGCAAAAGACCTTGTGAAGATGCTGGAGGAAACAGGTACAAAAGTATCTATATCCACAGTAAAACCATACCTATATCCACATAACCTGAAAGGCTGCTCAGCAAGGAAGAAGCCACATCTCCAAAACCGCCATAAAAAAGCCAGACTACGATTTGCAACTGCACATGGGGACAATGATCGTACTTTTTGGAGAAATGTACTCCGGTCTGATGAAGCAAAAATAGAACTGTTTGGCCATAATGACCATCGTTATGTTTGGAGGAAAAGGGGGGAGGCTTGCAAACAGAAGAACACCATCCCAACCTTGAAGCACGGGGGGGGGGGCAACATCATGTAGTGGGGGTGCTTTGCTGCAGGAGGGACTGGTGTACTTTACAAAATAGAATCATTTTGTGGGTATATTGAAGCAACATCTCAAGACATCAGTCAGGAAGTTAAAGCTTGGTCGCAAATGGGTCTTCCAAATCGACAATGACCACAAGCATACTTCCAAAGTTGTGGCAAAATGGCTTAAGGACAACAAAGTCAAGGTATTGGAGTAGTCATCACAAAGCCCTGATCTCAATCCTAAAGAAAATGTGTGGGCAGTATTGAAAAACATGTACGAGCACGGAGGCCTACAAACCTGACTCAGTTACACCAGCTCTGTCAGGAGGAATTAGCCAAAATTAACTCAACTTATTGTGGGAAGCTTGTGGAAGGCAATTTTAAAGGCAATGCTGCCAAATACTAAATGAGTGTATGTAAACCTCTGACTCACTGGGAATGTGATAAATAAATCACTCTCTACACTGTTATTCTGACATTTCACATTCTTAAAATAAAGTGGTGATCCTAACTGACCTAAAACAGGGAATTTTTACTAGGATTAAATGTCAGGAATTGTGAAAAACTGAGTTTAAATGTATTTTGCTAAGGTGTATGTAAACCTCCGACTATAACTGTAGATTCAGTGAAATGTGTTGTTTTACAGGGTCAGTCATAGTAATACAACACGCCTGGAGCAAATTAGGGACCAGTGCTTTGATGGTCACATCAAAGAATTTTTCACCTTGTCGTCTCAGTTATTCCAACCAGTGACCTTTCGATTACTGGCCCAACAGTCTAACCGCTAGGCTACCTGCCACCCCTAGTATAAATGGTATATGGTGAGATGGAGGAAGCCAGATGGCATTGTGTTCGCTGTATCAACAGCATAGATGCCCTAAACAGGGAGAGAGCTGGAGAGATAGAGAATAAAAGAGAGCGCAATAGATAGAGAGAGCGAGGGAAAGATAGGGGTAGAGAGAGAGAGAGAAAGAGAGGGGTAGAAAGTGAGATTGAGAAAGAAATGGGTAAAAGAAAGAGAGAGAGAAAGAGAAAGAGAGAAAGAGAGAGAGAGAGAGAGAGAGAGAGAGAGAGAGAGAGATGGTTGCAGTGCTGTTACCTGCAGAGATTAAAGACGAGAGAGAAACAGAGAGCTGTGAGAGAGAAGTGGAGAGACAGAAAGAGAGGTAGAGAGAGATAGATGGTTGCAGAGCCGTTACCTGCAGGACAGAAGCTCCAGCATGAAGGAACTGCAGACCAGACTCCGCTGAGTCGATGCCCCCAGTGGCCAGGATGGGAAAGCCAGGCAGGGTTTTGGCGATGGCGGATACAGCACGCAGGGCGATGGGCCGGATGGCGTTTCCTGTAGACAGAAACACAAATGTAGAAACAGTGGCAGAAGTCACCATTTACATACATGTATACCTGCGGATGTGTAGGGGCTAGCTAGGGACGGGTCCAATTGTTTTTGTTGATGGACTTGGCTAACGCGTACCGGTATTTTTACTTTTTATTTCACCTTTATTTAACCAGGTAGGGCAGTAAAGACAAATTTCTCATTTACAACGGCGACCTGGCCAAGATAAAGCAAAGCAGTGCGACAAAAACAACACAGAGACACACATAAACAAATGTACAGTCAATAACACAATATAAAATTACATGTACAGTGTGTGCAAATGTAGGAGAGTAGGGAGGTAAGGCAATAAATAGGCCACAGAGGCAAAATAATTACAATTTAGCATGAACACTGGAGTTGTAGATGTGTAGATGATGATGTGCAAGTAGAGATACTGGGGTGCAAAAGAGCAAGAGGGTAAGTAATAATATGTGGATGAGGTAGTTGGGTGTGCTATTTACAGATTGGCTGTGTACAGGTACAGTGATCGGTAAGCTGCTCTGACAGCTGATGCTTAAGGTTAGAGAGGGAGATATAAGACTCCAGCTTCAGAGATTTTTGCAATTCGTTCCAGTCATTGGCTGCAGAGAACAGGAAGGAAAGGCGGCCAAAGAAAGTGTTGGCTTTGGGGATGACCAGTGAAATATACCTGCTGGAGCGTGTGCTACAGGTGGGTGTTGCTATGATGACCAGTGAGCTGAGATAAGGTGGGGCTTTACCTAGCAAAGACTTATAGATGACCTGGAGCCAGTGGGTTTGGCGACGAATATGTATGTATGCATACAGGTCGCAGTGGTGGGTAGTATATGGGGCTTTGGTGACAAAACGGATGGCACTGTGATAGACTACATCCAGTTCGCTGAGTAGAGTGTCGGAGGCTATTTTGTAAATGACATCGCCAAAGTCAAGGATCGGTAGGATAGTCAGTTTTACGAGGGTATGTTTGGTAGCATGAATGAAGGAGGCTTTGTTGCAAAATAGGATGCAGATTCTAGATTTTATTTTGGATTGAAGATGCTTAATGTGAGTCTGGAAGGAGAGTTTATAGTCTAACTGGACACCTAGGTATTTTTTAGTTGTCTACATATTCTAAGTCAGAACCGTCCAGAGAAGTGATGCTGGTCGGGTGGGATGGTGCAGGCAGCAATCGGTTGAAGAGCATAGTTTTACAAGCATTTAAAAGCAGTTGGAGGCCACGGAAGGAGTGTTGTATGTTCCAAGATGGCATAGCAGTGGGATGTCTGTTTTGATTGTCCTGTCCCGTCCCGTATATATATATCGTTTTCTTCATATATATTTCTAGTATTTTTAATCTAATTTTCCATCTACGGACTGAACATACTCTCCTGCAACCCGCCTCACCCAATGTGGTACGGATCTGCTATTTTTACACTTTTGAACCGGACCCCCTTCAGAAGCTCGCCAGATAAATAGCTACTTGCTAGTAGTCAGTTAGCCACTGCTAGCAGTCATCACCGTTAACTCGGACATCTGCCAGCCTCAGCCTGGGAAACTCCTGCCAGCCTTCACAGAGCGATATCTACCCAGAGCATATCAGACTGCTTTTCTCTAACACATCTCCGGAGCTAGCCTCGAAATAGGCCCATCTTCCGGCTAGCTGAAGAGATCCTTCAAGCAATTCCTGGGCTTCAATTACCTCTTTTTCCAATTGGCCCGAACCCTTTGCTGCTGACATGGAGCATCGCCGATCCATCACGACTGGTCAGCCAATGTAACCGTCCAAGGAGGTTTCTGTCCCGAAGCAAGCACCAGTTAGGAGCTAGCCTCGAACTAGGCCCTTCTTCCGGCTAGCCGAAGAAATCCATCAGATAATTCCTGGGCTTCAATACTTCTTCTGCCAATTGGCCTGGACCCATTGCTGCCGACACGGAGCCCCGCCGATCCATTACAACTGGTCTGCCGACGTAACCGTCCGAGGGGGTTTCAACAGGCTCTCCCATTGCGAGGTCCCCCCGAGGCCCATTTGCTAGCCTGCTGCTATCGCTTGCCTGCTAGCTGTCTGAATCGCCATGTCTCCAGCTCACCGAGCTACTCACTGGACCTTATGATCACTCGGATACACATGCTTCTCCCTAATGTCAATATGCCTTGTCTATTGCTGTTTTGGTTAATATTTTTTTCGTCTTATTTCATTGTAGAGCCTCCAGCGCTGCTCAATATGCCATAGCTAGCCCTTATGTTCCACCCGCCTTATGTTCCACCCCCCAACACATGCGGTGACATCGCCTGGCTTAAATGGTACCTCTAGAAACCTCTCTTCATCACTCAATGCCTAGGTTTACCTCCACTGTACTCACATCCTACCATACCCTTGGCTGTACATTATGCCTTGAATCTATTATTCCGTGCCCATAAACCTGCTCCTTTTACTCTCTCTTCCAAACGCACTAGACAACCTATTCTTTTAGAGTTTAGCCGTACTCTTATCCTACTCCTCCCCTGTTCCTCTGGTGATGTAGAGGTTAACCCCTGCAACCTCATCATCACTCCCATTCCCCAGGCGCTGTCATTTGTTGACTTCTGTAACTGAAAAAGCATTGGTTTCATGCATGTTAACATCAGAAGCCACCTCCCTTAGTTCACCATAAGTGACAAGACTATAAGCAAGAGGGAAAATAAGAGTGAGGATAGGGAATCAGAAAGGCCTGTATTGCACCAACTGTCTTTTGAAATATGGAGGGAAGTGAATATCTTGTAATTTAATTTATCTTGCCAGGGTATTACATTAATACAGACTGTTACGGGTACTACAGGGTGCCGTTGCAATCTCTCCCTCTCTATGTCTCTCGCTCTGTATGTCACTCCCCACCTCTCCATCCCTCACTATCGCTCTCTCTCTGTCTCCCTGCCTCTCTCCTTGTGGCCTAGCATAGCACGGGACATTCTAGTCTCCCCTCCTCATCTCTCACTATCACTCACTCTCTCCGTGGCTGACCACAGCGCAGGACGTTCCAGTCTCTGGATCTAAATAAGTGTAGAGACAATGTCTGTCTCTGATCAATGGGAGAAAAGCCTGCCTGCTAAATGAGGTTAAATCTAATGTGATAAACTGCTCCATCTGTCAGTGGGATTGGACTGGAGGCTTTAATTCATTCAGGAGGTGGGAGAGACAGGTAAATAAACGAGGGGTGTAACATTAGAAGATGCATGAAGAGCGGAGCTTTCTAGGGCTTTGACAGGCTGGGAGAAGAAGACACTTCTTGTTTTTTCTTTTAGTCAGACTTCTTAATGACAGCATAGGGGTAATTCATGGATATGGTTGTGTTGTTGTCTTCCACGTGTGGCTGACTGATGCCCTTTAATGTGTGCAGGCATCTGTAAATAAAAGAAGTTCAAGCGAGAACTTCATATTTCAAGTTGTGCACGTTAACACAGTCTGCATGATCCTATATGTTTCTATGACTGTATTTATAGTTTTTGAGACCTCTGTCTTTCCATCAAGTCTCCTCTGGTAACATCCACCAAATACTGCTGTCCTCTTGTACTGTAGTATCCTCCTCCTTCTCCTTTCCACAACAAACTATAGCTAACCCACTACCTCCTATCCCTTCAATAACACCCCCATACTTTCACCACAACATTAGATTGCAAATCAATTGTAACAGCCAAATCAGCTCATGTTTGGAGTATATTTGGTTTGGAAGGCTGTTCATGCGAATCTGTAATGAGTTATTGCTATATGCCATGTCCCAAATTGAACCCTATTCCCTATACAGGGTAGGGGAGCAAAGGGTTACATGTAATCCGTTAGATGTAACTGATTACAAAAAAACGAACTTGAATCCGTTACCATCAGAAATATTGTAATCAGATTACATATACTTTTGAAAAAAATAGATGATTACTTCTAGGACTACTTTTAAATTCAAAATTATTTGTCACCTTTCTGCTTTCTTAAAGACATTCAAATCAGCACTGAAAAAAGGCGAAAGTTTAAGTTTGTTCCACCTAAGCGAGTCTGACCACAAATCAGAGACCAATATGATGAGACCAATAGGGTTTCTGTACAGCACTTTGAGATATCAGCTGATGTACGAAGGGCTATATAAATAACATTTGATTGATTGATTGATTGATTGATTGATTGACACCAAAGTTGATTGCGGCAAAAGAGCAAGAATAGGCTGTCCACGCTGTCTTCCAATGGTGCAAATGCTGTTGGAATCCAAAGATTATCCAAAGATTATCCAACTTCAATAAAGGCTTGGAGGTGAGAACGACAGCAGTGGTGCAGCCTATGGGAGATACGGACATCACACTGCTGCTCTCTTAGGTATCACTTTCACCTGTACTGGTCAAAAATATAAATGCAACATGCAACAATTTCAACAATTTTACAGTCACAGTTCATATAAGGAAATCAGTCAATTTAATTATATTCATTAGGCTAATTTAATGATTTGACATGACTGGGCAGGGGTGCAGCCGTGGGTGGACCTGGTACAGCATACAGCACTTTGGAGCCAGGCCCAGCCAATCAGCATTAGTTTTCCCCCATTAAAGGGCGTTATTACAGACAGAAATACTCCTCAGTTTCAGCTGTCCGGGTAGCTGGTCTCAGATGATCCCACAGGTGAAGAAGCCGGACGTGGAGGTCCTGGATTGGCATGGTTACACGTGGTCTGCGGTTGTGAGGCCGGTTGGACGTACTGCCAAATTCTCTTAAAAGACGTTGCGGCTTATGGTAGAGAGATTAACATTAAATTATCTGGCAACAGTTATTGTGGACATTCCTGCAGTCAGCATGCTAATTGCACACACACTCAAAACTTGAGACATCTGTGGCATTGTGTTGTGTGACAAAACTGCACATTGTGGCCTTTTATTGTCCCCAGCACAAGGTGCACCTGTGTAATGACCATGCTGTTTAATCAGCTTCTTGATATGCCACAGTACAGGTGCATCAAAGCTGGGACCGAGAGACTGAAAAACAGCTTCTATCTCAAGGCCATCAGACTGTTAAACAGCCACCACTAACATTGAGTGGCTGCTGCCAACACACTGTCATTGACACTGACCCAACTCCAGCCACTTTAATAATGGGAATTGATGGGAAATGATGTAAATGTATCACTAGCCACTTTAAACAATGCTACCTTATATAATGTTACTTACCCTACATTATTCATCTCATATGCATACGTATATACTGTACTCTATATCATCGACTGCATCCTTATGTAATACATGTATCACTAGCCACTTTAACTATGCCACTTTGTTTACTTTGTCTACATACTCATCTCATATGTATATACTGTACTCGATACCATCTACTGTATGCTGCCCTGTACCATCACTCATTCATATATCCTTATGTACATATTCTTTATCCCCTTACACTGTGTATAAGAAAGTCGTTTTGGAATTGTTAGTTAGATTACTTGTTGGTTATCACTGCATTGTCGGAACTAGAAGCACAAGCATTTCGCTACACTCGCATTAACATCTGCTAACCATGTGTATGTGACAAATACAATTTGATTTGATTTGATTTGACCTGTCAGGTGGATGGATTATCTTGGCAAAGGAGAAATGTTCACTCACAGGTATGTAAAGAAATGTGTGCACAAAAGAGAAATACGTTTTGTGTGTATGGAAAAATTCTGGGATATTTTCTTTCAGCTCATGAAACATGGGACCAACAATTTATATGTTGCGTTTATATTTTTGTTCAGTACAACTATTTGCGCCTTATGAATTGTGGTTGTTGTGGACAAATTAATGTGTGTGTTTTAACCCAATAATAGTTGAATTCCATACTGTCACTTGTCCACTCAAGCTTAACATTGTTTTCATCTATCGCACACCAGGTGCCCTGGGAAAGTTCCTCAATGAGCTCGACATCTTGATGAGCTAATTTCTTGACGATGGCTCACCACTCTTCGTACTTGACGACTTCAACCTCTCGGTGTCAGTCTTCCATTAATTTCTTTCCAACTCTCTCTTTACCCTCCTCACCATTTCCCAATCCCCTACAACTCACAAGGCAGGCAATATGCTTTACCTCTTCTTTACTCGAGGCTGTTCCCCTAATAATTTCTTTCCTCCAACCCTAGTCACTAAGCCCCTACTCCGATGGTCATGCGCAGTCACAATCTTCTCTCTCCCTCCCACTACTCCTCTTATATCCTATCATCGCTCCCTTCTGCTAAATCCTTCTCCCTCCTGTCTCCTGATTCTATCTTTTCGACCCTACTCTCCTCCCTTTCCTCATCCTATGACTCACACTGTCCGGTTTGTTCCCGGCTGGCTCGACCCTCCCCTCCTGCTCGTTGGCGGAGTGACTCATTGAGAGCTGCGGGCTGCTGAGCGATAATGGAGGAAAACTAAACTTTCAGAGGACCTATCATCCTTTCACTCCCTACTTTCTGCCTTCTCTTCATCTGTATCCACTGCTAAAGCCACTTATTATCACTGTAAGTGTCAAGCTTCTGTCTCTAACCTGAGGAAAGTCTTTTCCGCCTTCTGCCTCTAACCCTAGGAAAGTCTTTTCCGCCTTCTGCCTCTAACCCTAGGAAAGTATTTTCCGCCTTCTGCCTCTAACCCTAGGAAAGTCTTTTCCGCCTTCTGCCTCTAACCCTAGGAAAGTATTTTCCACCTTCTGCCTCTAACCCTAGGAAAGTCTTTTCCGCCTTCTGCCTCTAACCCTAGGAAAGTATTTTCCGCCTTCTGCCTCTAACCCTAGGAAAGTCTTTTCCGCCTTCTGCCTCTAACCCTAGGAAAGTCTTTTCCCCTCTGCCTCTAACCCTAGGAAAGTCCTTCTGCCTCTAACCCTAGGAAAGTCTTTTCCGCCTTCTGCCTCTAACCCTAGGAAAGTATTTTCCGCCTTCTGCCTCTAACCTAGGAAAGTCTTTTCCGCCTTCTGCCTAACCCTAGGAAAGTCCCTAGTCTTTTCCGCCTTCTGCCTCTAACCCTAGGAAAGTCTTTTCCGCCTTCTGCCTCTAACCCTAGGAAAGTCTTTTCCGCCTTCTGCCTCTAACCCTAGGAAAGTCTTTTCCTAACCCCTTCTGCCTCTAACCCGAGGAACCCTAGGAAAGTCTTTTCCGCCTTCTGCCTCTAACCCTTTTAGCCTTCTGAAAGTCTTTTCCGCCTTCTGCCTCTAACCCTAGGAAAGTCTTTTCCGCCTTCTGCCTCTAACCCTAGGAAAGTCTTTTCCGCCTTCTGCCTCTAACCCTAGGAAAGTCTTTTTTCCACCTAGGAAAGTCTTTTCTTCTGCCTCTAACCCTAGGAAAGTCTTTTCCGCCCTCTAACCCTAGGAAAGTCTTTTCCGCCTTCTGCCTCTAACCTAGGAAAGTCTTTCCGCCTTCTGCCTCTAACCCTAGGAAAGTCTTTTCCGCCTTCTGCCTCTAACCCTAGGAAAGTCTTTTCCGCCTTCTGCCTCTAACCCTAGGAAAGTCTTTTCCGCCTTCTGCCTCTAACCCTAGGAAAGTCTTTTCCGCCTTCTGCCTCTAACCCTAGGAAAGTCTTTTCCGCCTTCTGCCTCTAGCCTAGGAAAGTCTTTTCCGCCTTCTGCCCTCTAGGAAACCCTAGGAAAGTCTTTTCCGCCTTCTGCCTCTAACCTAGGAAGGAAAGTCTTTTCCGCCTTCTGCCTCTAACCCTAGGAAAGTCTTTTCCGCCTTCTGCCTCTAACCCTAGGAAAGTCTTTTCCGCCTTCTGCCTCTAACCCTAGGAAAGTCTTTTCCGCCTTCTGCCTCTAACCCTAGGAAAGTCTTTTCCGCCTCTAACCCTGTCTTTTCCGCCTCTAACCCTAGGAAAGTCTTTTCCGCCTTCTGCCTCTAACCCTAGGAAAGTCTTTTCCGCCTTCTGCCTCTAACCCTAGTCTTTTCCGCCTTCTGCCTCTAACCCTAGGAAAGTCTTTTCCGCCTTCTGCCTCTAACCCTAGGAAAGTCTTTTCCGCCTTCTGCCTCTAACCCTAGGAAAGTCTTTTCCGCCTTCTGCCTCTAACCCGAGGAAAGTCTTTTCCGCCTTCTGCCTCTAACCCGAGGAAAGTCTTTTCCGCCTTCTGCCTCTAACCCGAGGAAAGTCTTTTCCGCCTTCTGCCTCTAACCCGAGGAAAGTCTTTTCCGCCTTCTTAGGAAAGTCTTTTCCGCCTTCTGCCTCTAACCCTAGGAAAGTCTTTTCCGCCTTCTAACCCTAGGAAAGTCTTTTCCGCCTTCTGCCTCTAACCCTAGGAAAGTCTTTTCTTTAGCCCTAGGAAAGTCTTTTCCGCCTTCTGCCTCTAACCCTAGGAAAGTCTTTTCCGCCTTCTGCCTCTAACCCTAGGAAAGTCTTTTCCGCCTTCTGCCTCTAACCCTAGGAAAGTCTTTTCCGCTTCTGCCTCTAACCTAGGAAAGTCTTTTCTAACCCTAGGAAAGTCTTTTCCGCCTTCTGCCTCTAACCCTAGGAAAGTCTTTTCCGCCTTCTGCCTCTAACCCTAGGAAAGTCTTTTCCGCCTTCTGCCTCTAACCCGAGGAAAGTCTTTTCCGGCCTCTAACCCGAGGAAAGTCTTTTCCGCCTTCTGCCTCTAACCCTAGGAAAGTCTTTTCCGCCTTCTGCCTCTAACCCTAGGAAAGTCTTTTCCGCCTTCTGCCTCTAACCCTAGGAAAGTCTTTTCCGCCTTCTGCCTCTAACCCGAGGAAAGTCTTTTCCGCCTTCTGCCTCTAACCCGAGGAAAGTCTTTTCCGCCTTCTGCCTCTAACCCGAGGAAAGTCTTTTCCGCCTTCTGCCTCTAACCCTAGGAAAGTCTTTTCCGCCTTCTGCCTCTAACCCTAGGAAAGTCTTTTCCGCCTTCTGCCTCTAACCCTAGGAAAGTCTTTTCCGCCTTCTGCCTCTAACCCTAGGAAAGTATTTTCCGCCTTCTGCCTCTAACCCTAGGAAAGTCTTTTCCGCCTTCTGCCTCTAACCCTAGGAAAGTCTTTTCCGCCTTCTGCCTCTAACCCTAGGAAAGTCTTTTCCGCCTTCTGCCTCTAACCCTAGGAAAGTCTTTTCCGCCTTCTGCCTCTAACCCTAGGAAAGTCTTTTCTGCCTCTAACCCTAGGAAACTTTTCCGCCTTCTGCCTCTAACCCTAGGAAAGTCTTTTCCGCCTTCTGCCTCTAACCCTAGGAAAGTCTTTTCCACCTTCTGCCTCTAACCCTAGGAAAGTCTTTTCCGCCTTCTGCCTCTAACCCTAGGAAAGTATTTTCCGCCTTCTGCCTCTAACCCTAGGAAAGTCTTTTCCGCCTTCTGCTCTAACCCTAACCCTCTGCCTCTAAAAGTATTTTCCGCCTTCTGCCTCTAACCCTAGGAAAGTCTTTTCCGCCTTCTGCCTCTAACCCTAGGAAAGTCTTTTCCGCCTTCTGCCTCTAACCCTAGGAAAGTCTTTTCCGCCTTCTGCCTCTAACCCTAGGAAAGTCTTTTCCGCCTTCTGCCTCTAACCCTAGGAAAGTCTTTTCCGCCTTCTGCCTCTAACCCTAGGAAAGTCTTTTCCGCCTTCTGCCTCTAACCCTAGGAAAGTATTTTCCGCCTTCTGCCTCTAACCCTAGGAAAGTATTTTCCGCCTTCTGCCTCTAACCCTAGGAAACCCTTTTCCATCTTTTCCTCCCTCCTTAATCCTCCACCCCACCCCTCCTTCTCTGCGGACGACTGTGTCAATCACTTTGAAAAGAAAGTTGACGACATTCGCTTCTCATTCACTCAGCCTAGAGACCACCGGTCCCACTCACACAGAACTACCCTATGCCTTGACCTCGTTCTCCCCTCTCCAGATGAAATCCTACCTGCCCACTCGACCCCGACCTTCTCCGATTCTTCACTTCCCTCATCAACTCATCCTTGACCACTGGCTGTGTCCCCTCTGACTTCAGAATGGGTAGAGTCGCTCCCCTCCTCAAGAAAAGCAACAATCGACTCATCTGATGTCAGAAACTATAGACCTGTATCCCTTCTTTCTTTTCTTTCCAAAACACTTGAGCGTGCTGTCTCTGGTCAACTCTCGTTATCTCTCTCAGAAAGATCTTCTTAACCCTAACCAGAAGCTTCAAGACGGGTCACTCAACCCAGACCGCTCTCCTCTGTGTCACGGAGGTCCTCCGCACTGACAAAGCTGACTCTCTCTCCTATTTTCTCATCCTCCTAGATCTATCCGATGCCTTTGACTCAGTGAACCATCATATCCTCTTCTCCACCCTCTCTGGGCTGGGCGTCTCAGGCTCTACACACTCTTGGATTGCATCCGCTCCTACCAGTTGACGTGGAGAGGATCTGTGTATGCACCACGTACTGTCACTACTGGTGTCCCCCAGGACTTGGTTCTAGGCCCACTCCTCTTCTCTCAATACACCAAGTTACTCAGCTCCATCATATCCTCACATGGTCACGTCTTTAATTCCTATACAGATGACATCCAACTACTTCCTTCCTCTCTTCTGACACCCAGGTGGCGACATGCATATCTCCGTGCCTGGCAGACATCTCAGCTTGGATGTCAACCCACCACATCAATCTCAACCTCGACAAGGAGCTGCTCTTCCTCCCGGGGAAGGCCTGCCCACTCAAAGGTCTTTTCATCAGGGTTGTCAACTCCACAGCGTTGCCCTCCCAGAGTGCAAAGAACCTTGGCGTGACCCTGAAGAACACCCTGTCTTTCTCTGCAAACATAAAATTACTGACTCGCTCCTGCAGGTTCATGCTCTACAACATCCGTAGAGTACGACCTCACCTCACACAGGAAGTAGCACAGGTCCTAATCCAGGCACTTGTCATCTCCCATCTGGACTACTGCAATTTGCTGTTGGCTGGGCTCCCGCTTATCCCATCTCACCCCACTTCTCCGTACACTACATTGGCTTCCAGTCGAAGCTCGCATCCAGTACAAGACCATGGCGCTTGCCTACAGTGCAGCAAGAGGAACTGCCCTTCCCTACCTTCAGGCTATGCTCAAACCACCTCTGGTTTCTTGGCCCCCAGGTCTCTCAGCTCCCGCTCAGCCCTGTCCAAACGCTTTTCTGTCCTGGCACCTGAAACCCTGCCCCTTCGAAGAGTATCTTAAAATGATCCCCCCACCCCCCAAAAAATGTATAAATAAAAAATAAATACAAACGTTCCAGAACCAACACTTGCCTTTGATATGTGTTTGTCCCACCTAGCTATCTTAAGATGAATGTACTAATTGTACATTTCTCTGGATAAGAGGGTCTTCTAAATGACAAAAATGGCAAATTATTTGAAGAAGTTTAAGCTGCCTATTCATCATTGTTTTTGGGACCAGTGAACAGCCAGTGAAAATGTGCAAGCTGGCATTTATTGAGATGACTCATGTACTGGAGGCAGCTCTGCAGAGTGGTCACTAGCTGGTACAGCCACAAAGTCATTTTGAAGCTAACCCTAACCACACTGTTAACTCCAATTCCTAACATTAACCTTAAATTAAGACAAAAAAAGCACATTGTGGTTTCATTAATTTTTACGAAATAGCCAATCTTGACTTTGCAGCTGGCCCATCTAGGGGAAGCTGCTCAGTTCTGCCTCCAGGGCAAGACTCATGACAATAAACGTCAACTTGCGAGCTCTTGCAAAACCTGCATAGTGTGAATCCCAGTCTATGGAATAAAAGTTTGAGTGAGTTCATCCCTTCTAAACTCCTCCAAACTGTCTTCGTGCTGATACATTTTTCTTCCCCTAACGGACACATGCTCAAACACATGCTCAAACTCTCACACTTAAAGAACTGCAAATTATCGCGATATCAAAGTGTCACCAACAAAAACGTAAACAATAGGCCTACAGCAAATGCAGCATATGGCATTTCCTCACATGCTAATAACACCTTTCAGTAGTGCTCAAAGCAAGCCATTCCATGAGAGCAGAATTTATTTTTCAACTCGAAGCAATGAGCCCAATCAGTCCTCCATGACAACAAAATCATAAACAACAGGGTAGGCTAAATAGGCTAAATAACTAGCCTACGGCAGGGTAGCCTAGTGGTTAGAGCGTTGGACTAGTAACTGGAAGGTTGCAAGTTCAAACCCCTGAGCTGACAAGGTACAAATCTGTCGTTCTGCCCCTGAACAGGCAGTTAAACCCACTGTTCCTAGGCCATCATTGAAAATAAGAATTTGTTCTTAACTGACTTGCCTAGTTAAATAAAGGTAAAAAAACTTCATTTTTGGGTTATGCAAAGGTAATACAATTTGACTAATCTATATTTTCAAGTCCTATTCTTGAAAATTAATTAATTAATTTAAATATATATATATAATTTAAATATATAGCCAAATCATAGTATTATCTGTATTATCTGTAGTAGAAAGCAATGGGTTAGAAGAAGCCTACATAACCAAACCTTAAAGTAATATGCAACATCCATTTATGGCCAACTACAGTGCCTTGCGAAAGTATTCGGCCCCCTTGACCTTTGCGACCTTTTGCCACATTTCAGGCTTCAAACATAAAGATATAAAACTGTATTTGTTTGTGAAGAATCAACAACAAGTGGGACACAATCATGAAGTGGAACGACATTTATTGGATATTTCAAACTTTTTTAACAATTCAAAAACTGAAAAATTGGGCGTGCAAAATTATTCAGCCCCCTTAAGTTAATACTTTGTAGCGCCACCTTTTGCTGCGATTACAGCTGTAAGTCGCTTGGGGTATGTCTCCATCTATTGCAAAACAGCTCGAGCTCAGTGAGGTTGGATGGAGAGCATTTGTGAACAGCAATTTTCAGTTCTTTCCACAGATTCTCGGTTGGATTCAGGTCTGGACTTTGACTTGGCCATTCTAACACCTGGATATGTTTATTTTTGAACCATTCCATTGTAGATTTTGCTTTATGTTTTGGATCATTGTCTTGTTGGAAGACAAATCTCCGTCCCAGTCTCAGGTCTTTTGCAGACTCCATCAGGTTTTCTTCCAGAATGGTCCTGTATTTGGCTCCATCCATCTTCCCTGTCCCTGCTGAAGAAAAGCAGGCCCAAACCATGATGCTGCCACCACCATGTTTGACAGTGGGGATGGTGTGTTCAGGGTGATGAGCTGTGTTGCTTTTACGTCAAACATAACGTTTTGCATTGTTGCCAAAAAGTTCCATTTTCGTTTCATCTGGCCAGAGCACCTTCTTCCACATGTTTGGTGTGTCTCCCAGGTGGCTTGTGGCAAACTTTAAACAACACTTTTTATGGATATCTTTAAGAAATGGCTTTCTTCTTGCCACTCTTCCATAAAGGCCAGATTTGTGCAATATACGACTGATTGTTGTCCTATGGACAGAGTCTCCCACCTCAGCTGTAGATCTCTGCAGTTCATCCAGAGTGATCATGGGCCTCTTGGCTGCATCTCTGATCAGTCTTCTCCTTGTATGAGCTGAACGTTTAGAGGAACGGCCAGGTCTTGGTAGATTTGCAGTGGTCTGATACTCCTTCCATTTCAATATTATCGCTTGCACAGTGCTCCTTGGGATGTTTAAAGCTTGGGAAATCTTTTTGTATCCAAATCCGGCTTTAAACTTCTTCACAACAGTATCTCGGACCTGCCTGGTGTGTTCCTTGTTCTTCATGATGCTCTCTGCACTTTTAACCGACCTCTGAGACTATCACAGTGCAGGTGCATTTATACGGAGACTTGATTACACACAGGTGGATTGTATTTATCATCGTTAGTCATTTAGGTCAACATTGGATCATTCAGAGATCCTCACTGAACTTCTGGAGAGATTTTGCTGCACTGAAAGTAAAGGGGCTGAATAATTTTGCATGCCCAATTTTTCAGTTTTTGATTTGTTAAAAAGGTTTGAAATATCCAATAAATGTCGTTCCACTTCATGATTGTGTCCCACTTATTGTTGATTCTTCACAAAAAAATACAGTTTTATATCTTTAAGTTTGAAGCCTGAAATGTGGCAAAAGGTCGCAAAGTTCAAGGGGGCTGAATACTTTCGCAAGGCACTGTATGTAAACTCTAACATTGATTTATCCGGCAATGGATGTTGTTCAAATTGGTAATATTCCTAATGCCTCTTAAAGGGACAGTAATCTAAAAGTAACTGAAAGTAATCAGAATACATTACTGCTTATGGATAATACTAAAGTTATGTTAGTGATTAAAAAAATGTGGACAGGTAACTAGTAACTGTAACAGATTACGTTTAGAAAGTACCTACCCAACCCTGTCCCTATGTTGTCAAATGAAACGTGTCTACCAAATTCATATCTTATATTCTGAGAACATGGCAACCATTTCCTGTGTATGTTTGGTGGGACATTGATGGAATATTCTCCTAACCCTTAAACTGGACATAGGAATATTCTTGCAACGTTCTCATGAAATGTGTCAAGAACATTAATTTCTTATATTCTGAGAACATTGTAACCACGTTCTGTGTATGTTCAGTAGGACGTTGATGGAATATTCTCCTAACCCCCCCAAAAAACTGGACACAGGAATGTTCTTGCAACCTCCCATAAAATGCACCTAGAACATTAATGTTGTATATTCTGATATTCTAGATAAATTCTGTTTGACATTAAGGTAATGTTCTCTTAACTTTAACACCAAAACATGCTAAAAAAAGTTATCAGATGTTTTTTTCTAAATTAGAATGTTCCCCTAACTAACAGAAAACTGGACACTCAAACATTAGGGGAACATTATGTGGAACATTACAAAAACGTTCTCTCTCTGTAGAATTGTTAGCTGGGATGGTGCTATTTGGGATGCCGCTATAGACATGGTGGCTGGAGAGCGTCAGCCAAGTCAAAGAGACTGCTGTGAAAGAGACTGTTGTCAGTGCCAATATGACATGCTTTTCAGGCTAATCCAGCCAGCTGCCTGGGCCATATGAGCGTTATGGATTACAAAAAGCTTGTCCGCTCCTCTTTCTCTCAGTCCCTCTCTCTCCCTAACCAGCTCTCTACCCCACCATCCCTGTCTCTCTCTCTCCTTTCCTCTCTCTTTCTCTATCCCTCCCTCTCTCCTTCCCCCATCTCTCCTCCACTCTCAGACCATCTCACCTCGGCGGAGCGACATCTTCATCTCCCTGAACACCATTCAACACTGTATCCCATCAAAACGCAATCTGACGCCACCTAAAGCCACCTAATCTACTCAGGCAAATCACAGTCAACTTAGCCTAGAGGGAGTGAAGTCAGGGAGGGAGAGCAGCACCGCACACTGCTGTGAGTATTATGTTGGGTGACACTCACAACAACATACGCCTCAGGAATTTATTTGCCAGCGCAAATCACTTTCCAGATGAGACGCCTGGTCTTTGTCTGTGGGGTTAGTGGAGCCTTTCATTGTATTAGTAATGGATGAGCAGAAAGGGGCTGGAGGATTCAACACTCACACTACGGACTCCACAGGTCCAGCTTCTCTGATACCCTGGTGTGTGTGTGCGTGTATCTGAATGTGTGTGTTTGTGCGTCTTTAAGTGCATGTGTGTTTTGCCAAGACTTAAAGCCTGGTCTCTCACTGCTTTTCCAATCTGACAAAAGACCAGCATCCTGAACATTGTTCCTATTGTTTCACACCTTATTGCTTGTCCTTCACAACGCACAGCTCCTGTTGTCATGGCCCTCCTCTCCTCCCCTCCCAATCTCTCTCCAGTGAAGCGACAGGTCCTGTTGTTTCTGAACAACACATCTTTCTCTGGGTCATCCTCCTCATCATTGGGCGTCTGACAACCCGTCTGTCTGTCCAACATCAGGGTATGGTGTGTCAGCCATACACGCATACAAACACATAAACATCTGTTCAACACAGCCTTTTGCATCAGCTTAGATACAGCCATAGCCTCCCTCAATCTACTCTTTCTCTCTAACTACTCTTTCACTCTCCCTCTACACATATCGACTCTCTCTCTCTATATATACACACACTACCAGTCAAAGGTTTTAGATCACCTATTCATTTTTCTTTATTTTTTACTATTTTCTACATTGTAGAAGAATAGTAAAGACATCAACTATGTAATAACACATATGGAATCATGTAGTAACCAAAAAAGTGTTACACAAATCTATCTAAATATATTCTATAGTTGAGATTCTTCAAATAGCTACCCTTTGCCTTGACAACTTTGAACACTCTTGGCATTCTCTCAACCAGCTTCATGAGGAAGTCACCTGGAATGCATTTCAATTAACTGGTGTGCCTTCTTAAAACAACAAGTGCTCAGCATATGTGGGAACTCCTTCAAGACTGTTGAAAAGCATTCCAGGTGAAGCTGGTTGAGAGAATGCCAAGAGTCTGCAAAGCTGTCATCAAGGCAAAGGGTGGCTATTTGAAATATAAAATATATTTAGATTTGTTGTTTTTTGGTTCCTACGTGTTTTTTTGGTTACTACATGATTCCTTCTATGCTGGCCTTATAGGCAAAGTTCCTCTGTCCAGTGTCTGTGTTCTTTTGCCCATCTTAATATTTTATTTTTAGTCTGAGATATGGCTTTTTCTTTGCAACTCTACCTAGAAGGCCAGCATCCCGGAGTCGCCTCTTCACTGTTGACATTGAGACGGGTGTTTTGAAGATACTATTTTTTGAAGGTGCTAGTTGAGGACTTGTGAGGCGTCTGTTTCTCAAACTAGACACTCTAGTGTACTTGTGCTGTTGCTCAGTTGTGCACCGGGGCCTCCCACTCCTCTTTCTACTCAGTTTAGAGCCAGTTTGCGCTGTTCTGTGAATGCTGATGCTCCAGATACTCAACTAGTCAAAAAATGGCCAGTTGTATTGCTTCTTTAAATCAGCACAAAAGTTTTCAGCTGTGCTAACATAATTGCAAAAGGGTTTTCTAATGATCAATTAGCCTTTTAACTTGGATTAGCTAACACAACGTGCCATTAGAACACAGGAGTGATGGTTGCTGATAATGGGCCTCTGTACGCCTTTGTAAATATTCCAGAAAAAAATTAGCCGTTGCCAGCTACAATAGTCATTTACAACATTAACAATGTCTACACTGTATTTCTAATCAATTTGATGTTATTTTAACATATATATATATATATATACACACACACACACATATACACACACACACATATACACACACACACACACACACACACACACACACACACACACACACACACACACACACACACACACACACACACACACACACACACACACACACACACACACACACACACACACACACACACACACACACACATATATATATATAAATAAATATCCTCTCTCTCTAGTGATGCCTGCTTACACATGCGGCTCACGGTACACCTGCTACTTTTGATGAATAATTCCAGACACAGACAGACAGACAGATGTGTAGGAATCAGGCAGGAGTATCTGCTGCTTCTCAGAATCGTCTGCTTTTCATCCAACTAGAGGGAGAAAATACACATCCAAAGGAGCAATTAAGTTCATGGCTATTGAGTCTAGATCTACAGTATATTAATAGGAGCTAGAGGCCTGTATAGTGCAAGCTTGTTTGGAGCAGAGTGAGGAGAAACATCAATTGTGCTTCATAAGATATACAATATTGCTATTCGTTTGGAATTGCATACAATATTCATGTGTTTCAGTATTTGTTGTGGTTCAGACATGTCTCAGATAATTTCCCAAACCAGATCATCAAATATCTGGACATGTGACATACAGTATAATGTGACAGCTGGATAAGTAATAACACTGAATATGAGAAGGTGAACTGAAGGGCATGATTGGAACTGACTACACAACCACCGTCAAATACTAGACCTTCTTTCCTTCCTTTCACATTAAGCCATTTATTAGAACTTTACATTTGTATGGAACAATAATGGAAGCCACTTCATTGACTGTGTGGCCTTTCTGTCTGGGTGGTAGGCTGCAAAGCAACTGGGTGGGTTTCAGTCCGATAGATAGCAGCGATGGCTATCTTTGTGTGGGGCTTTAAAGATGCATAATGCAGAGGTTTGATACCAGCATTTGGTATTCAGGGTCTGCAAAGGCCACCAGCCACTGCCTCTGGATCTATCCCCTCTCACACACTCATAATAACACACACACACACACACACACACACACACACACACACACACACACACACACACACACACACACACACACACACACGCACACGCACACGCACACGCACACACAAACTTGCTCCTATCCTGTCTGACACTCATAACACACACAGGACCATGAGAGGACCCAATGCCAGGCAAAGACCTCTGTCTCCTCTCTGGCTTGATTATAATGGCTAAAGAGTAAGCAAGGTCAAATGAAAATGTATTGGTCGCGTACACATATGTTGTAGATGTTATCACAGGTGCAGCGAAATGCTTATGTTTCCAGCTCCAACAGTGCAGTAATACTTAACAATACAAAACAATATACACAAATCCCCCAAATGTAAATAAAGGAATTAAGAAAGATCATATGGCCAATATACCACGGTTAAGGGCTGTGTCCAGGCACTCCCCGTTGCGTCGTGCAGGTACAGCCCTTAGCCATGGTATATTGGCCATATACCACACCACCTTAGACCTTATTGCTTAATAAGTAGAATTCAATGGCTATAATTCATTCTTACAAGTTCTATGTTTGAGATGCTTTTGAAAGTAAAAGTTGAAAGCAAAACAGTATTGGCATTGTTGAATTCAATTATACTGATGGTTTAGTTAGATAAACTATCAAGTCTGTTTGTTTGGTTACCACGGCAACTACAGTAGCTACAGTATCTAGTAAACTTGCTAGCTATTTCAGTGGACGTTGAACACTTTTCTAAACAGAAAATGAACACATTTCTATTTTGGCAAATATGTTAAATTATAGCCATGGCATAAAAGGGATAATCAACTCGGGGCTTCTGGCATTCTCTGGAAAATAACACAACTCTGTGGTAGGTCAGTTCCACTCTGCTAGCGATTCGTGGAACACACCTTCCATGTCGTTCATTATTTTCCATTCAACGCATAGCCCCTCATGGATTATCCCTTCGGTATATACCGAACAAAAATATAAAGGCAACATGGAAAGTCTTGTCTTATGTTTCATGAGCTGAAATAAAATATCCCAGAGTAGACATTTTCTATACGCACAAAAAGCTTATTTCTCTCCAATTTTGTCCACAAATTTGTTTTCATCCCTGTTAGTGGGCATTTCTCCTTTGCCAAGATAATTCATTCACGTGACAGTTGTGGCATATCAAGAAGCTGATTAAACAGCATGATCATTACACAGGTGCACCTTGTACTGGGGACAATAAAAGGCCACTCTATAATGTGGAGTTTCGTCACACAACACAATGCCACAGATGTCTCAAGTTTTGAGGGATCGTGCTATATGTGTAACGGATGTGAAACGGCTAGCTAGTTAGCGGTGGTGCGCGCTAAAAGAATGAGGATGTTCACAACCATGTTGTTGATGTGTGCAGAGGGTCCCTGGTTCGCGCGAGGGGACATTCTAAAGTTATACTGTTACATAGGCATGCTGACTGCAGGAATGTCCACCAGAACTGTTGCCAGATAGTTTAATGTTAATTTCTCAACCATAAGCCGCCTCCAACGTCCAACCGGCCTCACAACCTCAGACCACGTATGTTTATGGCATCATGTGGGTGAGCGTTTCATTGATGTCAACATTGTTAACAGAGTGCCCCATGGTGGAGATGGGGTTATAGTATGAGCATAAGCTACGGACAACGAACCCAATTGCATTTTATTGGCAATTTGAATGCACAGAGATACCATGATCAGATCCTGAGGCCCATTGTCGTGCCATTCATCCGCTACCATCATGTTTCAGCATGATAATTCACGGCCCCATGTCGCAAGGATCTGTACATAATTCCTGGAAGCTGAAAATGTCCCAGTTCTTCCATGGCCTGCATATTCACCAGACATGTCACGCATTGAGCATGTCTGGGATGCTCTGGATCAAAATGTATGACAGCGTGTTTCAGTTCCCGCCAATATCCAGCAACTTTGCAAATGCAATGGAAGAGGAGTGGAACAACATTCTACAGGCCACAATCAACAGCCTGATCAACTCTATGCGAAGGAGATGTCACACTGCACATCTGATACTGACTGGTTTTCTGATCTACACCACAACCTTTTTGAAGGTATCTGTGACCCCAGATTCATATCTGTATTCCAAGTCATGTGAAATCCATAGTTTAGGCCCTAATTACTTTATTTCAACTGACAGATTTGCTAATATGAACAGTAACTCAGTAAAATGTTAGAAATTGTTGCATGTATGGTTTATATTTTTGTATATGATGGTGTGTATAGACAGGATGGACAGTATGTGAATAGAAAAGGTGTGTGTAGCAGTAGATAGGACGAGCCCTGAATATAATACAGTACATTCTAAGAAAAAAGGGTTCCAAAAGGGTTCCGTGGCTGTCCCCAACACTTTTTGGTTCCATATAGAAACCTCTGTGGAAAGGGTTCTACATGGAACCAGAAAGGGTTCTACCTGGATTGAGGGAAAGATGAACGAAGCAAAGTACAGAGAGATACTTGATGATAACCTGCTCCAGAGCACTCAGGACCTCAGACTGGGGGCGAAGTTTCACCTTCCAACTGGACAATGACCCTAAGAACACAGCCAAGACAACACAAGAATGGCTTCGGGTAAGTCTCTGAATATCTTTGATTGGTCCAGCCAGAAACCGGAGTTAAACCCGATCAAACATCTCTGGAGAGACCTGAAAATAGCTGGCATCCAACCTGACAGAGCTTGAGAGGATCTGCAGAGAAGAATGGGAGAAACTACCCAAATACAAGCGTGCCAAGCTTGTGGCATCATACCCAAGAAGACTCAAGGCTGTAATTGCTGCCAAAGGTGGTTGAGTAAAGGGTCTGAATGTGATATTTCAGATTTGTTTTTAATACATTTGCAAAAATCCCGTTCTCGCTTTGTCATTATGGGGTATTGGGTGTAGATTGTTTGAGGAAAAAAACGATTGAATTAATTTTAAAATAAGGCTATAACGTTAAAAAATGTGGAAAAAGTCAAGGGGTCTGAATACTTTCTGAATGCACTGTACATATGAAGTGGGTAAATCAGTATGTAAACATTATTAAAGTACCCAGTGTTCAATGACTATGTACATAGGGCAGCAGTCTCTAAGGTGCAGGGTAGAGTACCGGGTGGTAGCCAGCTGGAAACAGTGACTAAGTTCAGGGCAGGGTACTGGGCGGAGGCTGGCTAGTGGTGACAATTTAACAGTCTGATGGCCTGGAGATATAAGCTGTTTTTCAGTCTCTCGGTCCCAACTTTGATGCACCTGTACTGTCTCCGCCTTCTAGATGGTAGCGGGGTGACCAGGCCATGGCTCGGGTGGTTAAGATAAGGCAGAGGGCTCGCTATTCAATATTTGGATGAGGGGGCAGGAGGTCCTTGTAACTTTGTAGGATCTGGCGATCAATAACTGCTCTTATAATGCACAAAGAAAAAGGAACAGTGAATAAAAATATTAGCCCACTCCAAGGAAGAATATTATGTGGAAATAACAGTTGAAGCAGCATCGGCCTCAAAATATTCTAGAGAACTCAGTGAACAGTAACAGAACATCCTCATTCTTTCAGAGCAAGTACACAAAAGGTACGTCTTCTCTCCCTCCATCTCTCCCCTCCATAGACATACAGCAGTATGGTAAACGATGTAAGGACACGGGAAAAGGCTGCAAGGCTGTGTGGCATCAATAAATGATGTGCTGTGTGCTTACAGCGCTGTGCACAGCATTGTAAGAGACATGTTATGGTAGAATAAGCATGAAACTTAAAATATGGCAAACTGATAGCAATGAATATTTAGGATTCTTGAATAGCACTTGTTACCCCGAGTTAGTCCCCTTTGGTGCTCCTTGCATATTCTGTGAATAAATGCATTTCTTTTATTGCTGGGGTTTTTTCTCCCATTGTGGCAATGAATTTGCTGCAACTGAGGCAAAATGAGAGAAAGAGAGAGAGAGGGAAGAAAAGTAGTTCTCACAGCAGACAATGAACGCCTAACCAGCTCAATTATCACAGATCTAGATGCGTAGTCTGGAAATAACATTAATCAAATGACTATTTTATTGTTCTTACACACAATAATATAGAACTTATCAGTGGGAAATTAAGACTTAGTGTACCACAGAGGTCAAAATAAGCCAGAGGGAAGAATACTGAGTCGCTAACAGTAAACGTCAGATTACATTAGAGACGCACTATGCAGAAATCACTCCGCAATTTCCTGGTTAGTTAAATTCTAATAGTTTGCCTACTTTCATTTTATGTGACAAAAAAAAGCAAGTACAGTGTAGAGAATCATTGCACCATCTAAACTGCTGCAAAATTTATTTTCCATTGTATTTTCAGCTGTTTGAAACTGGTGTAAAAGACGCAGACAAAACTTAAGAGCGGGAAGCATAGAAATAGCGCACATAGAACGCATCCATCGCTTCTTAGAACTGCTTTCGATGATAATGACGGCTCTACAACTCACATTTCTATGTGAATTTGGTCAGGTAGCCCAAAAAGTGACATATTGCAGATTTTTAAAAAGACAATGGTCCTGCTGTACAAAACAAATGGAGAGAAAGTAGGTAAGGAAGAGGAGGTACGGAAACAGAGACCAGACAATGATGGACCTCTACTAGGGAACATCAGGAAAATACAATACTGTATGTAATCTCCTGTATATAATGGCCATTATAAATACATATGTTTATGGAATCAAAAACACTTTCTATACAAGTGTTTACTCTCTATATAAGGGCTGTACAGAATACATATTCTGTGAGCAATCAGAGAGCTCCATCCACCTCACCTTAACCCAGGGGCTTCAGGACACACTGGGGTTTCTCTGAACAGATACTCCAAAAAATGTTTTCCTCAGAAACTGCATTGAAATAGCAGTCATTGGTTAATAGCTTATAATGGAGCTTTGGTTCGAAAGGAAACATCTAGGGATAATATTCCAAAGTGCACATACTATACACTGTATGCTTGCCTTGTGAACATATTTTGCTTAAATAAAAGCCATGGGGATTATGGGTAGAGCCTTCACAATCCAATCATGAGGAGAGAATGCATTCTGTTTCCAGGGGCTGGCGGGTAGAACGGCTTCCTGTGCATCTCAAGAGAAATACAGCTTGACCAGCAGATAACGGAATGAGAGAGAGAGAGTGGGGGAGAGAGAGAGAGAGAGAGAGAGAGAGGAAGAGAGGGAGAGAAAAAGGGGGAGAGAGAGAGAGAGGAAGAGAGTGAGAGGAATAGAGAGCACGAGAGAGAAGGAGAGAGAGAGAGGAAGAGAGTGAGAGGAAGAGAGAGCATGAGAGAGAGGGAGAGAGAGAGTGGGGGAGAGAGAGGGAGAGAGAGAGTAGGGGGAGAGAGAGAGAAAGAGAGTGAGAGGAAGAAAGAGCACGAGAGAGAGGGAGAGAGAGAGTGGGGAGAGAGAGAGAGAGAGAGAGAGAGGAATAGAGTGAGAGGAAGAAAGAGCATGAGAGAGAGGGAGAGAGAGAGAGAGTGGGGGGGGAGAGAGAGAGAGAGGAAGAGAGTGAGAGGAAGAAAGAGCACGAGAGAGAGAGGGAGAGAGTGGGGGAGAGAGAAAGAGAGAGCACGAGAGAGCTCACCGAAAGAGTGTGTGAGAGAGAGAAAGATAAAGTGTAAGAGAGATAGAGAAAGAGAAGAAATAAATAGGAGGAAAAACAAATATTCCAGTCATGCTCTGTTCCTAATTTCTCTTGTCACCATTTGGTCTCCTCCTCACCGTTGTCCCCGGAGATGCCGGGTGATTGATGGCCTAATCCATTGACTGTATTACAGACGCCTCATCACACCCTCTATTCTTATCATTAGCAGTTAGCCTATGGTTACGTTCACAGCTAGCTGTCTAGTGCCGGCCCCTGAGATTTAAGGCTCTGGCCTTTAGAAAATATTTAACATGATATTGAAATCTTGACAGCGGCTGAGAAGTCAATCAGGTAGACACGGCGCTGACCAGCACTGCATTTTTAATTAATCAGACTTACTGTACTGTGGCTGGCTGTGTGTGTGCCATGGCTCTGTGTGTGGGTGTGTGTATGAGTGAGTGAGGGAGTGAGTGAGGGTGTGTATGTATTGTGGCTCTGTGTGTGTTTGAGAGTGTATGTCAGTGTGTGTGTGTGTGTGTGTGTGTGTGTGTGTGTGTGTGTGTGTGTGTGTGTGTGTGTGTGTGTGTGTGTGTGTGTGTGTGTGTGTGTCCTCTCTCCTGGAGATGAACAAAAATGTAAATATAAGAAACTTGTTCGGCTATTCCGAGGCCTTCCAACATTAACGTTATGCGTTATGACCTGCAAATGGATGCAATTGACTACAAAGGTAGGAGGAGGGAGTTGGGCATTAATGCCTCAAACACCGACATGCGTCTAACGCTAGCTAACTCCTCTCCCGGTTTCCATCCCATGATTCCCCTCTCATCCCAGGGAAAATGTTTAGGGGGCATCTCGGCACATTAGTTCATACAGGCAGAGATAATGTGGCTTAACATAGGATCTGTGAATTAGGCATTGGCTTAGTAACCAATCCCCTCAGCCAAAACCTGTTCTTCTCTCAGCCGGCACAGCCCTGTTCCCCCGCCATCATTACCCAGCGCTCACGTCTGCAGAGCAGCAGAGCCTTCCAGAATGACAATCACTACTCCTCTTCCCCACCCGCTTCTCTCTCTCTCTCCCTTTCTCTCTTTGTTTCTCTCTCTCCTCCGTAGAATGCCTCAGCCATGGAGCGAAACACCAAGACCTCTTATTACCCAGGACACACTGACACAGAGGTGTACTGTACTTAGCGCTAGATTACAGAAAGACTGTAGTGGAGCAGAAACACAACCACCAACCTCTGTCTTTCTCTCACCTTCTAGTTAGTTACATCATGTAGCCAGACAAATAAGGGGAAAAAAGGAGGAGGTATATTTATTTAGTTTACTTTATGTTCTGTAAACTGTGAGTAATGTGTTAAAAATACAAAATAGTGTATTGTACTATTCTTACTGTGTATATATTTCCAAACTATTGTTTTACTTTTTATTACTTATTTGTGAACATTTCTAATAATGTCTACTGCACTGTTGAAGAGAGCTTGCAAGTAATAATTTCTCTCTCTGTCTCGCTCTGTCTGTCTGTCTGTCTGTCTGTCTGTCTGTCTGTCTGTCTCCTCCCTCTGTCTGTCTGTCTCCTCCCTGTCTGTCTGTCTGTCTGTCTGTCTGTCTGTCTGTCTGTCTGTCTCCTCCCTGTCTGTCTGTCTGTCTGTCTGTCTGCCTGCCTGCCTGTCTGTCTGTCTGTCTGTCTGTCTGTCTGTCTGTCTCCTCCCTCTGTCCGTCCATCCGTCAGACGGACACAGAGGGAGGAGGCAGACAGACATACAGAGGAGACAGTCCGTCCGTCTGCTCTCTTGTCTGTCCGTCTCCTCTCTCTGTCTGTCTGTCCGTCCGTCTCCTCACTCTGTCTGTCTGTCTGTCTGTCCGTCCGTCCGTCTCCTCACTCTGTCTGTCTGTCTGTCCGTCCGTCTCCACACACTGTCCGTCTGTCTGTCCGTCCGTCTCCTCACTCTGTCCGTCTGTCTGTCCGTCCGTCTCCTCACTCTGTCCGTCTGTCTGTCCGTCCGTCTCCTCACTCTGTCCGTCTGTCTGTCTGTCTGTCTGTCTGTCTGTCTGTCCGTCCGTCTCCTCACTCTGTCTGTCTGTCTGTCTGTTTGTCTGTCCGTCCGTCTCCTCACTCTGTCTGTCTGTCTCCTCACTCTGTCTGTCTGTCCGTCCGTCTCCTCACTCTGTCTGTCTGTCCGTCCGTCTCCTCACTCTGTCTGTCTGTCTGTCCGTCCGTCTCCTCACTCTGTCTGTCTGTCTGTCCGTCCGTCTCCTCACTCTGTCTGTCTGTCTGTCCGTCCGTCTCCTCACTCTGTCTGTCTGTCTGTCCGTCCGTCTCCTCACTCTGTCTGTCTGTCTGTCCGTCCGTCTCCTCACTCTGTCTGTCTGTCTGTCCGTCCGTCTCCTCACTCCGTCCGTCTCCTCACTCTGTCTGTCTGTCTGTCCGTCCGTCTCCTCACTCTGTCAGTCTGTCTGTCCGTCCGTCTCCTCACTATGTCCGTCTGTCTGTCCGTCCGTCCGTCTCCTCACTATGTCCGTCTGTCTGTCCGTCCGTCCGTCTCCTCACTCTGTCCGTCTGTCTGTCCGTCCGTCCGTCTCCTCACTCTGTCCGTCTGTCTGTCCGTCCGTCCGTCTCCTCACTCTGTCCGTCTGTCTGTCCGTCCGTCCGTCTCCTCACTCTGTCCGTCTGTCTGTCCGTCCGTCCGTCTCCTCACTCTGTCCGTCTGTCTGTCCGTCCGTCCGTCTCCTCACTCTGTCCGTCTGTCTGTCCGTCCGTCTCCTCACTCTGTCCGTCTGTCTGTCCGTCCGTCTCCTCACTCTGTCCGTCTGTCTGTCCGTCCGTCTCCTCACTCTGTCCGTCTGTCTGTCCGTCCGTCTCCTCACTCTGTCCGTCTGTCTGTCCGTCCGTCTCCTCACTCTGTCCGTCTGTCTGTCCGTCCGTCTCCTCACTCTGTCCGTCTGTCTGTCCGTCCGTCTCCTCACTCTGTCCGTCCGTCTCCTCACTCTGTCCGTCCGTCTCCTCACTCTGTCCGTCCGTCTCCTCACTCTGTCCGTCCGTCTCCTCACTCTGTCCGTCTGTCTGTCCGTCCGTCTGTCTGTCCGTCCGTCTCCTCACTCTGTCCGTCTGTCTGTCCGTCCGTCCGTCTCCTCACTCTGTCCGTCTGTCTGTCCGTCCGTCCGTCTCCTCACTCTGTCCGTCTGTCTGTCCGTCCGTCCGTCTCCTCACTCTGTCCGTCTGTCTGTCCGTCCGTCCGTCTCCTCACTCTGTCCGTCTGTCTGTCCGTCCGTCTCTCACTCTGTCCGTCTGTCTGTCCGTCCGTCTCCTCACTCTGTCCGTCTGTCTGTCCGTCCGTCTCCTCACTCTGTCCGTCTGTCTGTCCGTCCGTCTCCTCACTCTGTCCGTCTCCTCACTCTGTCTGTCTGTCCGTCTCCTCACTCTGTCTGTCTGTCCGTCTCCTCACTCTGTCTGTCTGTCCGTCTCCTCACTCTGTCGGTCTGTCCGTCTCCTCACTCTGTCGGTCTGTCCGTCTCCTCACTCGGTCGGTCTGTCCGTCTCCTCACTCGGTCGGTCTGTCCGTCTCCTCACTCGGTCGGTCTGTCCGTCTCCTCACTCGGTCGGTCTGTCCGTCTCCTCACTCGGTCGGTCTGTCCGTCTCCTCACTCGGTCGGTCTGTCCGTCTCCTCACTCGGTCGGTCTGTCCGTCTCCTCTCTCGGTCTGTCCGTCTCCTCTCTCTGTCTGTCCGTCTCCTCTCTCTGTCTCCTCTCTGTCAATTCAATTCAATTCAAGGGCTTTATTGGCATGGGAAACATGTGTTAACATTGCCAAAGCAAGTGAGTTAGACAACATACAAAGTGAATATATAAAGTGAAAAACAACAAAAATTAATAGTAAACATTACACATACAGAAGTTTCAAAACAGTAAAGACATTACAAATGTCATATTATATATATATATATATACAGTGTTTTAACAATGTACAAATGGTTAAAGGACACAAGATAAAATAAATAAGCATAAATATGGGTTGTATTTACAATGGTGTTTGTTCTTCACTGGTTGCCCTTTTCTCGTGGCAACAGGTCACAAATCTTGCTGCTGTGATGGCACACTGTGGAATTTCACCCAGTAGATATGGGAGTTTTTCAAAATTGGATTTGTTTTCGAATTCTTTGTGGATCTGTGTAATCTGAGGGAAATATGTCTCTCTAATATGGTCATACATTGGGAAGGAGGTTAGGAAGTACAGCTCAGTTTCCACCTCATTTTGTGGGCAGTGAGCACATAGCCTGTCTTCTCTTGAGAGCCATGTCTGCCTACGGCGGCCTTTCTCAATACCAAGGCTATGCTCACTGAGTCTGTACATAGTCAAAGCTTTCCTTAATTTTGGGTCAGTCACAGTGGTCAGGTATTCTGCCGCTGTGTACTCTCTGTGTAGGGCCAAATAGCATTCTAGTTTGCTCTGTTTTTTTTTGTTAATTCTTTCCAATGTGTTAAGTAATTATCTTTTTGTTTTCTCCTGATTTGGTTGGGTCTAATTGTGCTGTTGTCCTGGGGCTCTGTAGGGTGTGTTTGTGTTTGTGAACAGAGCCCCAGGACCAGCTTGCTTAGGGGACTCTTCTCCAGGTTAATCTCTCTGTAGGTGGTGGCTTTGTTATGGAAGGTTTGTGAATCACTTCCTTTCAGGTGGTTGTAGAATTTAAAGGCTCTTTTCTGGATTTTGATAATTAGTGGGTATCGGCCTAATTCTGCTCTGCATGCATTATTTGGTGTTCTACGTTGTACACAGAGGATATTTTTGCAGAATTCTGCGTGCAGAGTCTCAATTTGGCGTTTGTCCCATTTTGTGAAGTCTTGGTTGGTGAGCGGACCCCAGACCTCACAACCATAAAGGGCAATGGGCTCTATGACTGATTCAAGTATTTTTAGCCAAATCCTAATTGGTATGTTGAAATTTATGTTTCTTTTGATGGCATAGAATGCCCTTCTTGCCTTGTCTCTCAGATTGTTCACAGCTTTGTGGAAGTTACCTTGGCCTAAACATCAGCCCCACAGGTATGTATAGTTTTTTGTGTGCTCTAGGGCAACAGTGTCTAGATGGAATTTGTATTTGTGGTCCTGGTGACTGGACCTTTTTTGGAACACCATTATTTTGGTCTTACTGAGATTTACTGTCAGGGCCCAGGTCTGACAGAATCTGTGCATAAGATCTAGGTGCTGCTGTAGGCCCTCCTTGGTTGGTGACAGAAGCACCAGATCATCAGCAAACAGCAGACATTTGACTTCGGATTCTAGCAGGGGGAGGCCGGGTGCTGCAGACTTTTCTAGTGCCCGCGCCAATTCGTTGATATATATGTTGAAGAGGGTGGGGCTTAAGCTGCATCCCTGTCTAACCCCACGACCCTGTGTGAAGAAATGTGTGTGTTTTTTGCCAATTTTAACCGCACACTTGTTGTTTTTGTACATGGATTTTATAACGTCGTATGTTTTACCCCCAACACCACTTTCCATCAGTTTGTATAGCAGACCCTCATGCCAGATTGAGTCGAAGGCTTTTTTGAAATCAACAAAGCATGAGAAGACTTTGCCTTTGTTTTGGTTTGTTTGGTTGTCAACTAGGGTGTGCAAGGTGAATACATGGTATGTTGTACGGTAATTTGGTAAAAAGCCAATTTGACATTTGCTCAGTACATTGTTTTCATTGAGGAAATGTACGAGTCTGCTGTTAATAATAATGCAGAGGATTTTCCCAAGGTTACTGTTGACACATATTCCACGGTAGTTATTGGGGTCAAATTTGTCTCCACTTTTGTGGATTGGGGTGATCAGTCCTTGGTTCCAAATATTGGGGAAGATGCCAGAGCTAAGTATGATGTTAAAGAGTTTTAGTATAGCCAATTGGAATTTGTTGTCTGTATATTTGATCATTTCATTGAGGATACCATCAACACCGCAGGCCTTTTTGGGTTGGAGGGTTTTTATTTTGTCCTGTAACTCATTCAATGTAATTGGAGAATCCAGTGGGTACTGGTAGTCTTCAATAGTTGATTCTAAGATCTGTATTTTATCATGTATATGTTTTTGCTCTTTATTCTTTGTTATAGAGCCAAAAAGATTGGAGTAGTGGTTTACCCATACATCTCCATTTTGGATAGATAATTCTTTGTGTTGTTGTTTGTTTAGTGTTTTCCAATTTTCCCAGAAGTGGTTAGAGTCTATGGATTCTTCAATTGCATTGAGCTGATTTCTGACATGCTGTTCCTTCTTTTTCCGTAGTGTATTTCTGTATTGTTTTAGTGATTCACCATAGTGAAGGCGTAGACTCAGGTTTTCCGGGTCTCTATGTTTTTGGTTGGACAGGTTTCTCAATTTCTTTCTTAGATTTTTGCATTCTTCATCAAACCATTTGTCATTATTGTTAATTTTCTTCGGTTTTCTATTTGAGATTTTTAGATTTGATAGGGAAGCTGAGAGGTCAAATATACTGTTAAGATTTTCTACTGCCAAGTTTACACCTTCACTATTACAGTGGAACGTTTTACCCAGGAAATTGTCTAAAAGGGATTTAATTTGTTGTTGCCTCATTGTTTTTTGGTAGGTTTCCAAACTGGCTCTGCCTCCCCCTTCTCGCTCTCTCTCCCCTTCTCTCGCTCCCCTGTGTCACTCTCTCTCCCCTGTGTCACTCTCTCTCCTCTCGGTCACTCTCTCTCCTCTCGGTCACTCTCTCTCCTCTCGGTCACTCTCTCTCCTCTCGGTCACTCTCTCTCCTCTCGGTCACTCTCTCTCCTCTCGGTCACTCTCTCTCCTCTCGGTCACTCTCTCTCCTCTCGGTCACTCTCTCTCCTCTCGGTCACTCTCTCTCCTCTCGGTCACTCTCTCTCCTCTTTGTCACTCTCTCTCAAGTCTCTCTCACCACCTCTCTCAATTAAATTCAAAGGGCTTTATTGGCATGGGAAACATATGTTTACATTGCCAATGCAAGTGAAATAGAATGAAAAAATGAACAGAAAACATCACACTCACAAAAGTTCCAAAGGAATAGAGACATTTCAAATGTCATAGTATGGCTATATACAGTGTTGTAACAATGTGCAAATTGTTAAAGTACAAAAGGAAAAATAAATAAAACATAAATATGGGTTGTATTTACAATGGTGTTTGTTCTTCACTGGTTGCCCTTTTCTTGTGGCAACAGGTCACACATTGTGCTTCTGTGATTGCACACTGTTGTATTTCACCCAATAGACAGTATCAGAGTTTATCGAAATTGGATTTGTTTTTTAATTATTTGCGGGTCTGTGTAGTCTGAGGGAAATGTGTCTCTAATATGGTCATATATTTGGCAAGAGGTTAGGAAGTGCAGCTCAGTTTCCACCTCATTTTGTAGGCAGTGTGCACATAGCCGGTCTTCTCTTGAGAGCCATTTCTGCCTACGGCGGCCTTTCTCAATTACAAGGCTATGCTCACTGAGTCTGTACATAGTCAAAGCTTTCCTTAATTTTGGGTCAGTCACAGTGGTCAGGTATTCTGCCACTGTGTACTCTCTGTTTAGGGCCAAATACTGCTCTGTTTTTATTCATTATTTCCAATGTTATCTTTTTGTTTTCTCACTATTTGGTTGGGTCTAATTGTGTTGCTGTCCTGGTGCTCTGTGTGGGGTCTCTTCCTCTTCCTCTCTATTTCTCTCTTCTCCTCTCCGTCTCTCTCTCTCTCATCCTCCCAACCCACTTCAAATAATCCCTCTGAAATGAGCTGTGGTTATGCCTGAGCATACCTCCCATTCTGCTAGCTAACCCTTGGAGTGGTCTGGTTCACTTCAAGATACTGCCTCCTTCTCAATTGTCTAAAAAAGTATCTCCTCTCCTCGCCTACAAGCCTTCATCTGGACTAATTGGAAAATACTTGACAGGTGAAAACAATATGGTAGATGCTCATCATTAGGCTGGCGTTCACCTGGTCAGTTCTTTCAGATCAATGCAGGTGTAGTAGATGAGGAACATAGACTTTTAAGCCATAGAGAAAGGGAAAGTGATTATGGATCTCAGTGTTCGCACCTGCCCAGGGAAAAATCTTTTTTCATGCTGTAATCTTTGAAAGTTCTACAAAGAAGTGCAAGGACATCACATATCCTTTTTGATAAATCGTCTGCATGGAACAAATGCACTTGCCAAAAGTGAATTTATATAAATGTATCAACAAAAACAAACATAGCTTTGCCTGTAAAACACCATTACCAACTGAAGGCAGTGGCTATAATGTTTAGTTGGAAGCAGAAGCTATCATATACTGTACAGATCAAAGTCCCTTTATTGACTTGCTTTATGGCAGGAGAAAAACATCTAGGTGCAGAAAAACCCAACAAAACACAACGTGAAAAATGAAACATGTACGTCTCGGAAAAATGGTGTTTTCCTGGTGAAATGTCAAGCTTTACGTGGAGCGAGACTTCAAACCGAGCAGTTGACATTTGTGTCTGTTTGGCTTTGCGTTGGGCGTAGTAAATATAAAGGGGGGTTGTGGGGGTATAACAGAACGTCAAGGAAAACCTGACAGATAAGCCTTTAAACAGCATCTGATCTGACGCACACACACACATTTACACTGAGCATAAAGTATTAAAAAAAGACTGTATAGTATTTGAAGTACTTTACTAGGGTATTGTAAAAGGTAGTAGCCTACTGTACATTATCTAACAGTCTGTTCACTTGGACTTGCTTTGCTCTCTGGTTGACCAGAAGTAGCGAGGAGGGGAGAAGGTGGGCCTAGTGTCTCTGCAGCGGTATTGGTAGGTGATAGATGCCTGCCTGCCTCTCCACTGGTGCCCCTGCACCACCACCCTACTCCTGGGGGATACACACAGGAGCCGGCAGCCATGGCTTAAATGGGAAAAAGATGACATTGAGTCATAAAATATATATATATAAAATACTGCTGCAATAGTTTCCATATAAATTGTTAATGTACATTGCCTTCCTAAGGCTCCCTTTTCTCCTCTCACTGACGTTGATACGGTGGCTGAGGCTAGGGACTGAAATCGAGCTGAGAGAAAATAGGGATGTGAGAGAGAGTGAGAGTGAGAGTGAGAGAGAGAGAGAGAGAGAGAGAGAGAGAGAGAGAGAGAGAGAGAGAGAGAGAGAGAGAGAGAGAGAGAGAGAGAGAGAGAGAGAGAGAGAGAGAGAGAGAGAGAGAGAGAGAGAGAGAGAGAGAGAGAGAGAGAGAGAGAGAGATAGAGTGAGAGAGAGTGAGAGAGAGTGAGAGAGAGAGAGATATAGAGATAGATAGAGAGAGAGACTGGAGTGGAGAGAAAGGAGGAAGGTAAAAGGCAGGAAAAGAGGGGGGAAGAAAGGGGAGAAGAAAAGTAGGGGGTCCAACATCAGAGAGCCTTGGTCACAGCAGTTCACACAGGACTTTCTTATGGACACAATAGTGACACTAGTCACACTGAAGGGCAGTGTCATAAGATAATGCTGCTATCTCATAACTGACAATAACAATGCAACAGCCAACAGGCCAGCAGTAGGGTTGTGGAACAGTGAGGTACACGGAGGGGCCAAGGTAAGAAACAGTATCTCCATGCATTATTGAGTCAGTCAGTGTACCATGTCTCCACCAATAGGAGGGTTACATTATGTTGTCCTGTCAAACCAGGATTGGTTGGAAGTGAGAGTGGGTATGAGAGTGGGAATCGGTCTAAATGAAGGAAACAAGGAAAACTAAAAAACATTTTTTGAATACTTTTACAGTACAGTAATTCTCATATAGTTGCATTTGTCCATCATATAAGATCACTACAATGACAGTATAATGTGATTTGATGTGGCCTATACCTCTTTACAGACCACACCTTCCGCATGACACAGAGTGACAAACTCCAAAAGGCATGTTCATCTGAAATACATCAAATCTGAGAAGACTAGGAGGGGCAGTGTGTTCTCTTTTGAAGGCAGTAGATCTCTTCCCCTTTATAACGTCTTCATGGAAGAGATTTCCCTTTCACAGACAAAGTTAACATCTCATAGCAACCTCTGGCTCCTTTGTTTCAAGTCCCTGTGCACATCACTCAAACAGACTGAAAATGAGAATGAGCGCGTTTTACCCAAAAGGTTTTGCAAGTAAGAACACTTTCCTTCTTTATAGGATACGATAATCAAACGGTTACGCTATGGGAGAAGAAGAACACGATATCAGGAAACAGATCTTCAAGAGAGAGCGCCATTGCAGAGATTGACCATACCTGTCATAGTCTGCCTAAATACTGCTTTTATCTCCATAGAATGTGTGTAATTACCACAGATGGAGTCTGAGAACCAAGTAAATGCTTGACATACTGCACAATGAGAAAAAAACTATTATAAGCCAGGCTTTTCCTCATTGGCTGTGATTTCAAGGTTTCTTTTCAATAAAGGAAACCTGATTGACGGTGAAACTTCCATCCTATTGAGAGAAAGAGATGCTTACACAAGACTGACAGTAACACTGTAAAACACCTTAAAACATGAGATCCTAATACAATATCCAGTACACCACCAGAATATCCAGTACACCACCAGAATATCCAGTACACCACCAGAATATCCAGTACACCACCAGAATATCCAGTACACCACCAGAATATCCAGTACACAGAAAAACATTTAACCAAAACTAAAAAAAAGTTTTTTTCTGGTAATTACACACCAAGTTTCCACATCAAATAATCAACATTTGCTTGTATACACACCTTCCAGATATCTCACTCAGTCTAAAACAATATTTCAAACTGTAAAAAGAAAAGTGGGTGCTCTCAGTCCCTCTCGGAATGATTGTGGCAGTCGCCCTTATTCAGCCTCTCCCATTTCTTCCCAGTAGAGCAGAGGAAGCATTAGAGGCACTTTTCAGACTCATTCTGGTCCATATGTCACTGCTATTAGAGACAGTGTCCAGCCTCAGAGCCTCAGTGTCTCGCAAAGCACAGCCCCATAAAAACAGCAGTGTAGAGGACCAAGACCACAGCATTGAAACTACAGCACACCCCTTTAAACCCCCACACACACACACACATGCAAGCAAAGAATGCACGCACGCGCACACACACACACACACACACACACACACACACACACACACACACACACACACACACACACACACACACACACACACACACACACACACACACACACACACACACACACACACACACACACACACACACACACACACACACACACACACACTGGCTGTTCCGGCCCGGAGGGAGTGGTGGTGGGGGGAGCAGAGGGAAAAGCAGCAAGTCAGACAACACTTACCAGACACGCCGCCATATGTGGTTCTCTTGCCACGGCCAATGCCAGGCCAAGGAGTGCCGTCTGCCTTGAGCCCCATCAGCCCAGATACCGTGTTGGTTGCTGTGACGCCATCTGCACCACCTGCAGGGACACGTTTAGTCATTAGCTGTGGGGGAACGGGCACAGGGCTCGGCTACGCCAGCCAAACCCAGGGCCAAATCAACCAGCACCTTAAAGGGTCCTGCAGTGCACTGTGGAGCACAGCAGGGCGTCTGTTTAGATGCCTGTGGTCTTTCACTGTGCCAAGTAATTCCATTAGTGTCTCTATGTTGTTTGGGGTTGTGTCTCTCACTTGGCTTTCAAATGAAAATGATGCAGAAGTGTTTTGTGGGAGAAAGAGAACACGTTCATATGAGTCTGCTACGGTCACTACATGAAGCTAGCTGACTGTAAACTACCAGTTACATTCTAGGGTGGTCAGGATGAAACTATTACGCACAGTTCATGTAAGTCCATCTATGGAGAAAAAAAGGACATCAAAAAGAAACAAAACAACAAATCATTTGAGTACAGCATATTCAATGAACATTGACTTTAGGTTTATCCCTACATAGTGCACTACCTTTGACAAGAGCCGTATAGGGGTTTGGTCAAAAGTAGTGCGCTACATAAGGAATAGGGTGCCATTTGGGACTTAGCCTAAGTAAGTGGGGCTAGTTAGCGTACCTTCGTGTGCTGCCATGGCTATATCCACAATGTTGGTGACGTTTGGGGTCAGTTTGGCGAAGAAGGGGATCTGGACAGCTTGTCTCACCCAGCGGCAGATGTTACGCACCAACTCTGTATCCTGAGGAACAAACCCACAAATAAAGGACAATAAGAGAGGGATGGCGATGGTGGTAAACGAGTGTAGCCGACTGAGTGAGGTGAGAGAAGAGAAGGGGTTGGAGTTGCATAATGCTACCGGTCTGTTATCTGTTGGAACTTGGGAGTGCATGGGTAGAAAATAGTCATGGTTTCTGTATATGAGCCCTGGTGAAAAGTAGTAATTCGCCATTTGGGATGCAGACTCGGTTTTCACATGGATGTTAAATCATTAGCACGTCTCATCTAAAACAGGTTGGCTGATGAGGTGGCATTACCAATGGGCAGAGGGAGGATCTGTTTAGGGTTTTTACCCCCAGAAAATCTAATACAAAATCAAATGTATCAGCATCATCCCTTTCAACATGCCTGTAATGGTGAAGCTTATTATAAAGCTTAGTCAGTATTTCTCTGTTTTACAGATATCTAATCCCAACTTCAAATCCGTTAATCATTTGTTGTTTGGAGCCCCCTATTGCACCTGGTTCCTTATATTGAGCATTACTTTTGACCATAGCTCTATAGAGCATGTTATTATTACAGAGGCTCTTGTGTACTTCTGTACTTCACTGTTAGTCAGCCCTCCCTCCTCTCTTCATCTGTCTGTATGCGCCTTTCTTCTCTCACCTCATTTTGTTTCGCTGTTCTTCTCTTTCTCTCTCTCAGCCCTCTTCTCACCCAGTCATCTCTCTCTCACTCTGATCCTCTCTCCATCACCTCTTTATTTCAGAGGAAATGGGCTTCTTTTTTGACATATCCAATAACTGTTGGTATATACAGCCTTGAGCAATGGATTTTACTCTACTGTATAAAGAAGTGATATTTACAAGGTCTGTGTGCAAAGCAGATTGAGCACTGAGGTCAGTCTCTCCAACGGACTAAAGGTTAGCATTTTATTTGTTAAACTATTAGCAATAAATGGATTTGTAAAAAAATATATAAAAAAATGGAGGGTCCTGAAAGAAAGGAAACACATTTCCCTCTGACTGAATATTTCCTTTCTATTTCCAGGTCATGCTGTGGTGATTCAGTAGCACATCAAAAATAACAGCTATTTGTAGAATGATATTTGGCCTGCGTCTGAACATATACTTTAAGAGTATATGAGGGGTGAGGTGTGGGGAAGGGGGAGAAGGGGTGAGGTGGGGGGGGGGGACTAGGGGTGAGGTGTGGGGGAGGGGGATAAGGGGTGAGTTGTGGGGAAGGGGGAGAAGGGGTGAGGTGTGGGGGGAGGGGGACTAGGGATGAGGTGTGGGGAGGGGTGATAAGGGGTGAGGTGTGGGGAGGGGGGGATAGGGGTGAGGTGTGGGGAGGGGGATAGGTATGAGGTGTGGGGGAGGGGGATAGGTGTGAGGTGTGGGGAGGGGGACTAGGGGTGTGGTGTGGGGGAGGGGGTAAGGGGGTGAGGTGTGGGGGAGGGGATTGTGGTGAGGTGTGGGGAGGGGGATAGGTGTGAGGTGTGGGGAGGGGGACTAGGGGTGAGGTGTGGGGAAGGGGGAGAGGTGTGGGGAAGGGGGAGAGGTGTGGGGAAGGGGAAGGTGGGGGAAGGGGAGGGGTGAGGTGTGGGGGAGGGTGATAAGGGGTGAGGTGTGGGGAGGGGTGATAAGGAGTGAGGTGTGGGGGAGGGGGATAGGGGTGAGGTGTGGGGGAGAGGATAGGAGTGCGGTGTGGGGGGATTGGGGTGAGGTGTGGGGGATAGGGGATATGTGTGAGGTGTGGGGGGAGGGGGACTGGGGGTGAGGTGTGGGGAGGGGTGATAAGGGTGAGGTGTGGGGGAGGGGGACTAGGGGTGAGGTGTGGGGGGAGGGTGATAATATAATAATAATAATAATAATATATGCCATTTAGCAGACGCTTTTATCCAAAGCGACTTACAGTCATGTGTGCATACATTCTACGTATGGGTGGGGAGGAATCGAACCCCTACCCTGGCGTTACAAGCGCCATGCTCTACCAACTGAGCTACAGAAGGACCACAAGGGGTGAGGTGTAGGGGAGGGGGATAAGGGGTGAGGTACGGGGAGGGGGATAGGGGTGAGGTTTGGGGGAGAGGATAGGAGTGCGGTGTGGGGGATTGGGGATAGGGGTGAGGTGTGGGGGAGGGGGACTATGGGTGAGGTGTGGGGGTGGGGGACTAGGGGTGAGGTGTGGGTGTGGGGGATAGGGGTGAGGTGTGGGGGTGGGGGACTAGGGGTGATGTGTGGGGGTGGGGGATAGGGGTGAGGTGTGAGGGGATAGGGGTGAGGTGTGGGGGAGGGGATAAGGGTTAGGTGTGGGGGAGGGGGAGAAGGGGTGAGGTGTGGGGGATAGGGAGGTGTGAGGGGAGAAGGGGTGAGATGTGGGGGGGGGATGAGGGGAGAAGGGTGAGTGTGGGGGATAGGGGTGAGGTGTGGGGGAGGGGATAGGAGTGCGGTGTGGGGGATAGGGGTGAGGTGCGGGGGAGGGGGACTAGGGGTGAGGCGTGGAGGAGGGGGACTAGGGGGACTAGGGGTGAGGTGTGGGGGGAGGGGATAGGGGGGGATAGGGGTGAGGTGTGTGGGAGGGGAATAGGGGTGAATATAATCACATTGGTGCCTAAAAATATGCCAAATGTATTCTAAGGGTGGACAAGAGGACATAGGGAAGGTTACTCCATAGGAGACAATACAATTCACTTCCAGGATTTGGATAAGATATTAGATTTATGCACTTGTGTCTCTAGCAAGTGCCATCCATAGCAATTTGACTTGATTTATTCAAGACTTACAAACAGTGTATAAACAAGAGTGGAGAGGAGGGTTCAACCAGTCCACTCCCATCTACCTGCCTGCCAAAGACAGATAGAGAGAGAGACAGAGAGAAAGAGAGAGGCCTTATATCTGGGCTCCCTTGAGATGGTTGATAGTGCTGGCTGCTTTCCTGGGGAGATTCATTGGATAGATATTTCTGATCCTGCACACAGCCAATGTATCAGAAATACTTGAAGCAGTGGATGTATTTCTAGGTTGATTTGTAGGTTGAGTAAGTATCAGTGTACAAAGGTGGGAATGAGTGGATATGCAGACTGTGCTACAATGATGTAATTACTAGCTAAACCTTGGACGAAGAGGACCTTCAGTGGATTCTACATGTATTCGGGTCATGGATGCAATTGGCATTGGCTGTAGTCATAGAATAGCTGATTATTTTGAGATAAAAATAAAATGCTTATTAGCTTGATGTGTATGATAATATTTCTCTTTGAGAAAGAGCAAGAGCAGAGACAGAGACACTCTAATATTCTCGAACCAGGCAGCCCCGGCCGCCACACAGGAAGAAGAGGGACTAAAACCAATCCTCCCAGAGGGTCATGGGAAATTGCATTATGGCTACTTCAGCACAAGAGGCTGGGTCATGGCCTCCAGCCAAGCACCATTGCCCAACCAGATGCTGCTTGTAAGAACCCTGCTCTCACAGAGGTGGAGCTCTCCCTGCCAGGCATGCCTGGGCCCCTGACAGACAGCTTATTACACAGCAGATGGGGGCCAGGCCAGCTAGCACTCCAGTCTGTGGGGGACATAGGCCGTGGGGGGAGCATAAGGGTGGAGGGCAGAGGGAAGAGGGAGGGGCAGAGGAGGCTAAACCTAAGCCCCCTCCTATTGCAGTTTGCCTGTACAACATATTCTGCTTGGCTGGAGAGACGAAGCACCTGTTTGACAGGCCTGTTACTGGTTCTGGCAAGGGAGACATTCTGTGTCTCTTCTCTATGAGAGCAGGTCTTAGAGCAGACCCTGTTGTACCTCTGCGCTCTGAGACCATTACCTGAAGGTCTGGCAGAGAGGGAGCGGAGGGTGTGACGAGCTACAAACATGCTGTCAACATGAAAAACACGCAGGCGTCGTACTGTGGATTCTACAATGGGCATGATTCCCAGAGGAGAGCAGGACCACCAGTGATGGGACACACCGAGGATTGTATCATTCCAGGTTCCATCAGAACGGAATGAACACATTCCAAAACACTAATCCCTCTTGACTGACTGATTGTAACAGTACAGAAGGGGGCATGATGATGAAAATCAAATAAGGGGCACTAGCCGTTAAGGAGGGGAGGTCTAGTATGAAATGAAAAGAGTTGGTGGAAAGGGTACTTGACGGACATTTTTTACGTATTTCTTTCTTTTCCTTTCTCCCGGTGAGCTGTTTCCGCGGGGCAAGCTGGCATGTGGATTAGTTTCAGCACGACGGGCGGCCCCAGCGGAGGAGCGTGTGTGTGTAGAGGGAGAGGAGAAGGAGAGGTGTATCACCCCGAGGCAGGGTTGTGGAGGGGGTGAGGGCTGTTGAGACAGCCCAGCCCGCCAGAGAGGAGGGTGGGTTACCACAGGCTTACACCTGAAATTTTAATTTTACAGAGCAAGGTCACAAGAGGTCAGCTCTCTCGTTAACAACCTCAGACTCTCAACGGGAGAGCGGGTGTGTGTGTGTGTGTGTGTGTATGATGGAAGCTGTTTGTCACCAGGCTGCATGTTCAAAGGGGGCTGAATATAGCTCGGGGAGGAGGCTTCGGTTTTAATTTGTGAATCGGAGGAGTGGAAAAGCTGTATCAAAGGGAAGGAGGGAAAAGAGGATGTATGGAGGAGCGTAATGGAAGGGAAGGAGGGAAAAGAGGATGTATGGAGGAGCGTTATGGAAGGGAAGGAGGGAAAAGAGGATGTATGGAGGAGCGTTATGGAAGGGAAGGAGGGAAAAGAGGATGTATGGAGGAGCGTTATGGAAGGGAAGGAGGGAAAAGAGGAGGAGCGTATGGAGGAGCGTTATGGAGGAAGGGAAGGAGGAAAAAAAGAGGATGTATGGAGGAGCGTTATGGAAGGGAAGGAGGGAAAAGAGGATGTATGGATGGAGGAGCGTAATGGAAGGGAAGGAGGGAAAAGAGGATGTATGGAGGAGCGTTATGGAAGGGAAGGAGGGAAAAGAGGATGTATGGAGGAGCGTTATGGAAGGAAGGGGAGGGAAAAGAGGATGTATGGAGGAGCGTTATGGAATGGAAGGAAGGAAAAGGATGTATGGAAGCGTTATGGAAGGGAAGGAGGGAAAAGAGGATGTATGGAGGGCGTTATGGAAAGGGGAGGATGTATGGAGGAGCGTTATGGAAGGGAAGGAGGGAAAAAAAGGATGTAGGAGCGTTATGATGTATGGGAGCGTTATGGAAGGAAGGAGGAAAAGCGTTATGGAAGGGAAGGAGGAAAAGAGGATGTATGGAGGAGCGTTATGGATGTATGGAAGGGAAAGAGGATGTATGGAGGAGCGTTATGGAAGGGAAGGAGGGTAAAAAAGAGGATGTATGGAGGAGCATTATGGAAGGAAGGAGGGAAAAGAGGATGTATGGAGGCGTTATGGAAGGGAAGGAGGAAAAAAAAGAGGATGTATGGAGGGCGTTATGGAAGGGAAAGAAGGGAAAGAGGATGTATGGAGGAGCGTTATGGAAGGGAAGGAGGGAAAAGAGGATATGTGGAGGAGCGTTATGGAAGGGAAGGAGGGAAAAGAGGATGTATGGAGGAGCGTTATGGAAGGGAAGGAGGGAAAAGAGGATGTATGGAGGAGCGTTATGGAAGGGAAGGAGGGAAAAGAGGATGTATGGAGGAGCGTTATGGAAGGGAAGGAGGGAAAAGAGGATGTATGGAGGAGCGTTATGGAAGGGAAGGAGGGAAAAGAGGATGTATGGAGGAGCGTTATGGAAGGGAAGGAGGGAAAAGAGGATGTATGGAGGAGCGTTATGGAAGGGAAGGAGGGAAAAGAGGATGTATGGAGGAGCGTAAAGGAAAGGATGGAGGAGCATTATGGAAGGAAGGAGGAAAAGAGGATGTATGGAGGAGCGTTATGGAAGGAAGGAGGGAAGGGAATGGAGGAGCGTTATGGAAGGGAAGGAGGAAAAAGAGGATGTATGGAGGAGCGTTATGGAAGGAAGGAGGGAAAAGAGGATGTGGAGGAGCGTTATGGTAAAAGGGAATGGAAGGAAGAGGGAAAAGAGGATGTATGGAGGAGCGTTATGGAAGGGAAGGAGGGAAAAGAGGATGTATGGAGGAGGCGTTATGGAAGGAAGGAGGGTAAAGAGGATGTATGGAGGAGCGTTATGGGAGGATGTATGGAGGAGCGTTATGGAAGGAAGGAGGGAAAGAGATGTATGGAGGAGCGTTATGGAAGGGAAGGAAAAGAGGATGTATGGGAGGAAGAAGGGAAGGAGGAGGATGATGGAGAGGCGTTATGGATGTCTGGAGCGTTATGGAAGGGAAGGAGGGAAAGAGGATGTATGGAGGAGCGTTATGGAAGGAAGGAGGGAAGAAATGGAGGAGAGCGTTATGGAGGATGTATGGAAGGGAGGATATGGAGGAGCGTTATGGTGGAAAAGAGGATGTATGGAAGGAAGGAGGGAAAAGAGGATGTATGGAGGAGCGTTATGGAAGGAAGGAGGGAAAAGAGGGATGGAGGAGCGTAATGGAAGGGAAGGAGGGAAAAGAGGATGTATGGAGGAGCGTTATGGAAGGGAAGGAGGGAAAAGAGGATGTATGGAGGAGCGTTATGGAAGGGAAGGAGGGAAAAGAGGATGTATGGAGGAGCGTTATGGAAGGGAAGGAGGGAAAAGAGGATGATGGAGGATGTATGGAGGGCGTTATGGAAGGAAGGAGGGAAAAGAGGATGATGGAGGAGCGTTATGGAAGGGAAGGAGGGAAAAGAGGATGATGGAGGAGCGTTATGGAAGGGAAGGAGGGAAAAGAGGATATATGGAGGAGCGTTATGGAAGGGAAGGAGGGAAAAGAGGATGTATGGAGGAGCGTTATGGAAGGGAAGGAGGGAAAAGAGGATGTATGGAGGAGCGTTATGCGTTATGGAAGGGAAGGAGAAAAAGGAATGGAGGGATGATATGGAGGATGTTATGGAGGATGTATGGAGGAGCGTTATGGAAGGAAGGAGGGAAAAGAGGATGTATGGAGGAGCGTTATGGAAGGGAAGGAGGAAAAAGAGAGATGATGTATGGAGGAGCGTTATGGAAGGGAAGGAGGGAAAAGAGGATGTATGGAGGAGCGTTATGGAAGGGAAGGAGGAAAAGAGGATGTATGGAGGAGCGTTATGGAAGGGAAGGAGGAAAAGAGGATGTATGGAGGAGCGTTATGGAAGGAAAGGAGAAAAAGAGGATGTATGGAAGAGCGTTATGGAAGGAAGGGAAAAGAGGCGTTATGGAAGGGGAAGGAGGGAAAAGAGGATGTAGCGTTATGGAAGGAGGAGGGAAAAGAGGTTATGGAAGGAGGAGGGAAAAAGAGCCGTTATGGAAGGGGAGGATGTATGGAGGAGCGTTATGGAAGGAAGGATGGGGAAAAGAGGATGTATGGAGGAGCGTTATGGAAGGGAAGGAGGGAAAAGGGGATGTATGGAGGAGCGTTATGGAAGGGAAGGTATGGAGGAGCGGGAAAAGAGGATGTATGGAGGAGCGTTATGGAAGGGAAGAGGAAGAGGGATGGAGCGTTATGGAAGGAAGGAGGGAAAAGAGGATGTATGGAGGAGCGTTATGGAAGGGAAGGAGGAAAAAGAGGATGTATGGAGGAGCGTTATGGAAGGGAAGGAGGGAAAAGAGGATATGGAGGAGCGTTAGTTATGGAAGGGAAGGAGGAAAAGAGGATGTATGGAGGAGCGTTATGGAAGGAAGGAGGAAAAGAGGATGTATGGAGGAGGGAAGGAAGGAGGAGGATGTATGGAGGAGCGTTATGGAAGGGAAGGAGGGAAAAGAGGATGTATGGAGGAGCGTTATGGAAGGAAGGAGGAAAAGAGGATGTATGGAGCGTTATGGAAGGGAAAGGAGCATGTATGGAAGGAAAAGAGGATGTATGGAGGAGCGTTATGGAAGGGAAGGAGGGAAAAGAGGATGTATGGAGGAGCGTTATGGAAGGGAAGGAGGGAAAGAGGATGTATGGAGAGCGTTATGGAAGGGAGGAGGAAAAAGGGAAGAGGAGGTTATGGAAGGAAGGAGAAAAGAGGATGTATGGAGGAGCGTTATGGAAAAAGGATGATGGAGGAGCGTTATGGAAGGAAGGAGGGAAAAAGAGGATATGTGGAGGAGCGTTATGGAAGGCGTTAAGGAAAAGAGGATGTATGGAGGAGCTGGAGGAGCGTTATGGAAGGGAAGGAGGGAGGATGTATGGAGGAGCGTTATGGAAGGGAAGGAGGAAAAAGAGGATGTATGGAGGAGCGTTATGGAAGGGAAGGAGGAGCGTTATGGAAGGGAAAGGAAAAGAGGATGTATGGAGGAGCGTTATGGAAGGGAAGGAGGGAAAAGAGGATGTATGGAGGAGCGTTATGGAAGGAAGGAGGGAAAAAGGATGTATGGAGGAGCGTTATGGAAGGGAAGGAGGGAAAAGAGGATGTATGGAGGAGCGTTATGGAAGGAAGGAGGGTAAAGAGGATGTATGGAGGGAATGGAAGGAAGGAGGAAAAGAGATGTATGGAGGCGTTATGGAAGGGAAGGAGGGTAAAGAGGATTATGGAAGGCGTTAGGAAGGAAGGGAGGAGCGTTATGGAAGGGAAGGAGGGAAAAGAGGATGTATGGAGGAGCGTTATGGAAGGAAGGAGGGTAAAGAGGATGTATGGTTATGGAAGGGAAGGAGGGAAAAGAGGATGTATGGAGGAGCGTTATGGAAGGAAGGAGAAAAAAAGAGGATGTCTGGAGGAGCGTTATGGAAGGGAAGGAGGGAAAAGAGGAATATGGAGGAGCATTAGGAAAAGGGAAATGGGGAAAAAGAGGATGATGTTATGGAAGGAAGGAGGGAAAAGAGGATGTATGGAGGAGCGTTATGGAGGAGCGTTATGGAAGGAAGGAGGGAAAAGAGGATGTATGGAGGAGCGTTATGGAAGGGAAGGAGGGAAAAGAGGAAAAGCGATGATGTATGGAGGAGCGTTATGGAAGGAAGGAGGGTAAAAGATGTATGGGAGCGTTATGGAAGGGAAGGAAGGAGGTAAAGAGGATGTATGGAGGAGCGTTATGGAAGGAAGGAGGGAAAAGAGGATGTATGGAGGAGCGTTATGGAAGGAGGGAAAAGAGGATGTATGGAGGAGCGTTAGGAGGGAGGATGTCTGGAGGAAGCGTTATGGAAGGGAAAAAGAGGATGTAATGGAAAGGAAGGAGGAGCATTATGGAAGGGAAGGAGGGAAAAGAGGATGTATGGGCGTTATGGAAGGAAGGAGGGAAAAGAGGTTATGGAGGAGCGTTATGGAAGGGAAGGAGGGAAAAGAGGATATGTGGAAGGAGGGAAAAGAGGATGTATGGAGGAGCGTTATGGAAGGAAGGAGGGAAAAGAGGATGTATGGAGGAGCGTTATGGAAGGAAAGGGAAAAGAGGATGTTATGGAGGAGCGTTATGGAAGGGAAAAGAGGGCGTTATGGAAGGAAGGGAAAAGAGGATGTATGGAGGAGCGTTATGGAAGGGAAGGAGGGAAAAGAGGATGTATGGAGGAGCGTTATGGAAGGGAGGAGGGAAAAGAGGATGTATGGAGGAGCGTTATGGAAGGGAAGGAGGAAAAAAGATGTAGAGGATGTTATGGAAGGGAAGGAGGGGAGGAGCGTTATGGAAGGGAAGGAGGGAAAAGAGGATGTATGGAGGAGCGTTATGGAAGGGAAGGAGGGAAAAGAGGATGTATGGAGGAGCGTTATGGAAGGAAGGAGGGAAAAGAGGATGTCTGGAGGAGCGTTATGGAAGGGAAGGATATGTGGAAGCGTTATGGAAGGAGCATTATGGAAGGAAGATGAGGAGCGAAAGGAAGGAGGGATGTATGGAGGAGCGTTATGGAAGGGAAGGAGGGAAAAAGGATGTATGGAAGCGTTATGGAAGGAAGGAGGGAAAAGAGGATGTATGGAGGAGCGGGAAGGGAAGGAGGATGATATGGAGGAGCGTTATGGAAGGGAAAGGGAAAAGAGGATGTATGGAGGAGCGTTATGGAAGGGAAGGAGGGAAAAGAGGATGTCTGGAGGAGCGTTATGGAAGGAAGGAGGGAAAAGAGGAAATGGAGGAAGCGTTATGGAAGGAAAGGAGGGAAAGAGGATGTATGGAGGAGCGTTATGGAAGGGAAGGAGGGAAAAGAGGATGTATGGAGGAGCGTTATGGAAGGGAAGGAGGGAAAAGAGGATGTATGGAGGAGCGTTATGGAAGGAAGGAGGGAAAAGAGGATATGGAGGAGCGTTATGGAAGGGGAGGATGTATGGAGGAGGCGTTATGGAAGGAAGGAGGGAAAAGAGGATGTATGGGAGAGCGTTATGGAAGGAAGGAGGAAAGAGGATGTATGGAGGAGCGTTATGGAAGGGAAGGAGGGAAAAGAGGATGTATGGAGGAGCGTTATGGAAGGGAAGGAGGGAAAAGAGGATATGGAGGAGCGTTATGGAAGGGAAAGGGAAAAGAGGATATATGGAGGTTATGGAAGGGAAGGAGGGAAAAGAGGATGTATGGAGGAGCGTTATGGAAGGAAGGAGGAAAAGAGGATGTATGGAGGAGCGTTATGGAAGGAAGGAGGAAAAGAGGGATGTATGGAGGAGCGTTATGGAAGGGAAGGAGGGAAAAGAGGATGTAATGGAGGAGCGTTATGGAAGGAAGGAGGGTTATGGAGGAGCGTTATGGAAGGGAAGGAGGGAAAAGAGGATGTATGGAGGAGCGTTATGGAAGGGAAGGAGGAAAAGAGGATATGGAGGAGCGTTATGGAGGGGATGTATGGAGGAGCGTTATGGATGGAGGAGCGTTATGGAAGGGAAGGAGGAAAAGAGGATGTATGGAGGAGCGTTATGGAAGGGAAGGAGGGAAAAAAAGAGGATGTATGGAGGAGCGTTATGGAAGGGAAGGGGATGGAGGAGCGTTATGGAAGGGAAGGAGGGAAAGAGGATGTATGGAGGAGCGTTATGGAAGGAAGGAGGGAAAAGAGGATGTATGGAGGAGCGTTATGGAAGGAAGGAGGGAAAAGAGGATGTATGGAGGAGGAAAGGGAAAAGAGGATGTATGGAGGAGCGTTATGGAAGGGAAGGAGGAAAAAAGTATGGATATCTGGAGGAGGAGCGTTATGGAAGGGAAGGAGGAAAAGAGGATGTTATGGAGGAGCGTAAAAGAGGATGTATGGAGGAGCGTTATGGAAGGGAAGGAGGGAAAAGAGGATGTATGGAGGAGCGTTATGGAAGGGAAGGAGGGAAAAGAGGATGTATGGAGGAGCGTTATGGAAGGGAAGGAGGGAAAAGAGGATGTATGGAGGAGCGTTATGGAAGGGAAGGAGGGAAAAGAGGATGTATGGAGGAGCGTTATGGAAGGGAAGGAGGGAAAAGAGGATATATGGAGGAGCGTTATGGAAGGGAAGGGAAAAGAGGATGTATGGAGGAGCGTTATGGAAGGGAAGGAGGGAAAAGAGGATGTATGGAGGAGCGTTATGGAAGGGAAGGAGGGAAAAGAGGATGTATGGAGGAGCGTTATGGAAGGGAAGGAGGGAAAAATATGTGGAGGATGTATGGAGGAGCATTATGGAAGGAAGGAGGAAAAGAGGATGTATGGAGGAGCGTTATGGAAGGGAAGGAGGGCGTTATGGAGGAGCGTTATGGAAGGAAGGGAAAAGAGGATGTATGGAGGAGCGTTATGGAAGGGAAGGAGGGAAAAGAGGATATCTGGAGGAGCGTTATGGAAGGGAAGGAGGGAAAAGAGGATGTATGGAGCAGCGTTATGGAAGGGAAGGAGGGAAAAGAGAATATGTGGAGGAGCGTTATGGAAGGGAAGGAGGGAGAAATTACTAACCTGTGGTTGCTAAGGCAAACGTGGATAAGAGATATGAGATAACGGAACCAAAGTCTACCTTCCTTCAAGCTAGACACTGTCTGTCTTAACCACTCACTCATTAGACTGCACTCACTAACCACATTATAAAGGCACGTGTGATCAAATGAAAAATCTTGACAACTGCCATCAAATGAAAATGAAACTTGTGACAAAAAAACATTGTGATAATTACATTGTGATAAACACTTAAAGGCCAAGTACAACCTCATCATCGCTTCTAAATAAAGTGAAGCCGGTTCAGAAGGGAAACCCAAGTGTGGTCGCATCAGCTGATCGCATCAGAGCTGTTCAATAAGCTCATGTTGCAAGGTTTGGCTGCTACAGGGTTGTCATTGATTGCGAGGATCAACCATGTTGCTGCTCTACTGTTGGCAATAGCCGGCTACAAACTAGCTAGCTAAGTAGAATTAGTCTATCATATCTATTGTATACTTTCTGTTTTCCCAATGCCAGTTTTGGGGCATAGTCTGTTCTCTCGGGCCAACATACCCCATCACACCTAACTTTAACCGAAAACGTGGGGAAGCTGATACTGTAGCGCGTTGCAATGAATAACCAGGGCTTGCTTTTAGCTTCCAGCCATGTGGATTGGCTCCTGATTCTAGCATTACCTAGATCCTGTGGGCTTGCTAAACACCCACATGGCGATCCACTGTTGACGATCAAGCGTCAAACACCTCTAATGTAAACGTTCTGTCAGCGAGCTTATTTCAGACACACTAATATGCAGGCTTATTCTAGCAATCTATGGGGTCTATTTCTTCTCGTTACCAGGTCGTCATCTATTCTTCTCTCATGACTTACCGGCATACACTATTAGGCGTAAGCTTCAGCTCAGGTACTCTATGTTGTAGGCCTCGGTTTAGATTATCACGTCACTTTCACTGTGCACTCTGTGCATGTATCAGTAGTGACATTAGGCTATTTGGATAGCACAGGTGGTTATATGTAGCTACCATTTTAGTTTTCGGTTCTGGGGGTTTGTTCGTGTTATGCAATTTAAATGGTATGTCATGGCCACTGCAGCAGTCATTGTCTGGTCTTCCCTCCGTACGATGTCTTCTGTTATATAACCATATATGTCTTTTCTATTCCAAATTTCCGTTTGGAAAGGAAGCCTTTCTTTATTATGGTCCAATAGCAGGGATTCAATTAATCTCGGCTGTCAGGACCCTTCGGTGGGTAGTCTGCTCAGGGATCCATCTTTCCGCCTACTCTTCATGGCCTACGGAGAAGTGACCACCGTGCATATCAAGAGTATCTCTCCTCTCTCAGTAGCACAAGTTTGAGTTAACTTAAGGCAATAGTGCTGGGTTGATGTTGCGCTTGCTAGAGGCGGTCTGTTTGATGGCGTTTATGGGTTCTTCAGTCTGAAATGCACAACATTCTATATAGCATATCGTGCCCACCTCCTGTAGTTATTTTAGCATCTTTACATGATGCTTAGGTCTGGCAGTGAGCTACCCTGAAGGAGCAGAGCCCTAATGCCAAGACTATGCGTTGTAATGTTTTCTAATAAAGGGTTAAACGTGGTGTATCCCTACTGTATTAGATTTTTTTATTTTATTTTTACAACAAAATGTTAAACTACTCATCTTCAAAAAAAGAACAGTACAGTAAGTAGCTACCGTTGGTTATATAATCCGAGGGAGCAGTTGTGAATGACTGATTGAAATGGCAAATTAATAAGACATTCAAATGAGATTTCCATTTCCATAGCGTCAGAACGAATGTTTTTCCCGCTGTTGCGTTGAGAGGTGGCACCGCTGCCACGCACGCGGAACGGCGGGGTGTGATGGAATGATATTGCCTCCCTCTCTTTAGTTCACTCCGAGGTTACCTGCCTGCGGGCACATGGCTTTGATTAGCTTCTTGTCTTACAGCAGAAAATCTAACGGCAGAGGGGATATAACTCTGGAAATTTACGGCTACTGTGAGAGAAAATAGCTTTGTCTCCTTCAACGGTTATAGACGGGAACTCGTTGGTTCGTACGTTCATTTCATTCATTCATTCATTCCCCTCTCCACCGCGGGCCTGGGGTGGGACTCAAGTCAAGATGGTAAGATTGAAAATCACAGCTTTCCATTCTTTGCCTTTATTCATATCCAGATAACTAAGGCCTTTAGGTTGTGGTATAGTAACTTGCTGTGTGCTGTTTCAGGCACATACAGTAACAGCACTCATCACTTACTGTACTGTATATCACACACTGCTTTAGTCACTGTGCTGTTTATAGCAGACTTGTTTCATCATTAGTGATGTGGAGCTACAAGCTAAACCTTCCACTCCCACTCAATATACATGCGTACTGTACATCCACATACACTGAGAGGGCATGGTATCCTGTGCCCAAGGATACATTGTATTGCTCCCATCCAAAATGAGAGCTAAGTGGAGGCTCAGAGCATCTTGAGATCAACTCTAGGCAGGATTGGTAGGCTACAAGCTACACTACAGCATACTACAGCTGTAAAGCTGCAATATCCCAATACCATCAGCGTACGGAATATCAGTCTTCAGATAGTATAGTATACTCAAACGCTTTGACATATCTTTCACCCCGTTAAGTCAGAACAGCCTGCCTGCCGTGCTGTAAACTGATGAGGGTTAGTATTAACCTCCTGAGCGGAGAGGTGTGATACTCTGTGATATCCGGGCCCCTTCCGTCCTCTTCCAGAGCAGCACTACTCTGCGTTTTAATGACCTTGATTTAACGTTAAGACATGGTGGTGTTAGAGAGTCAGGTAGGTAGAGTAGAGAGTCCTGTTACTGACTTGACCACCGGACCGCCGGGCTACGAGCAGTTAGACGACAGGCCGTGTCACACATGTTCAAGTCAAAAGCACAACTGACCCTCACAGAGAGACAGGCTAATGTGTAAACATTTAGATAGGCTGCTAGCAAAGGAAGGTTCTCACATATCGTCTCTGACATTAAACGGTGAGTTTAGACAGTGTGAGGGAGTGTGTGTGGTCGTCTACCGGTGGACAACATGGTGTACGGTTGGGGTTAAGAGCAGAAGAAAAATAGTAAAAGAAGCAGCGTCCGTAAAAAAAATAAAAGATCAAACTAAAAAGAGCAGTAACGCGTTAAACAGCCAAAGGCTTATTTAAACTGACATCATATTCCCTGGTGACTGATCTGCCCATCCCATCTCATATTCCACACTGATGACATGCATCAAGCGAACAAATAGAAGTGTTGACTACAGTCACATGCTCGAACCGTTTAACCAAACGCCACATTAAACTCAGACAATGCAGCATCTCATGTGAGAGAAGCCAAGTCAGATAGAGAAGGATTGCCCCGTATGGATTATTACAATCATTAAATGTTTCAACTAAATGTGAAATTATAGAAAGATGTGTATTTTAGGAGGGCGCTGATGAGACATCGACGCTCCATTGGAGTGGAGTCAGTCTCCATTAAACCCGAATAAACGCTCCGACCCACTCCTTCAGTGGTTTTCATTGCCTGTGTCCCACCTCGTACCAGATCACGCACCCCCTTTTACTCCTCCTACACTGGGAAAAGCACCCAAGTGGATAGCTCCACCTTCGAGTCTGATTCGACACACCCTGAATATAAATCACTCTCACACTGAGATATTCAGACAGTCATAGAGCTATAGCTACTCGCTCAGAAAATCTCAAATCAGCCATGTTGAACTACCTCCACACTGCCGATGTAATGAACTACTGATATGATGAATGCTATTTATCAGTCACCACCATGGCATCGTACAGTAGGAGTCAGTAGCAGAGCAACAGAGAGGAGTTGTTGACTCCGCTCAGCTGTAGAACAGTGGTTTCTCCGTGACAGAGCAGAGTCCATTAGAAAGCAGACTGTCTGGTGTATCTGACAGTGTGATCATTCAATTTTATAAGAGCTGTATCTAACCAGATGTTCACAAAAATAGGTGTGTAGTCGATACTTCAACTTGTAGTCAAGTGCAGTCTGAGTCTGAAGTCTGCACTGAGGCTTACAGCAGTTGAGAAGTCAGTGAGGCGTGCACTGTGGCAACGTCAGTAGTAGAGTTGAGTCTTCAGTCAGTCAGTCAGCCAAAAAGGTGTTTGTTCACAGAGGCACACAGTAGTTGAGCTGAGGGCTTACCTGCCCACAGGCCAGTCCCATGCCCCTCTCCCCCATACCATGTGGGCAAGACAGATTCAACTCCAAGGCATCAGCTCCCGAGGCCTGTTGAAAGAATAACACAGGCAGAACCAGATCGTTATCACAAGCTTTTTCTTATTTTTTTTATACAAATGATCACCATGAACACATTTTAATTAAATGGAAGATGCCATCACCTTTCCTTTTTTGGGGAAAAACCAAGAGCTACAATATTATACACGTGCATTTGATTTCTCGTTCATGTCAAAAACCTGGGCAGATTTCATACCCAAAAATGTTCTCCCACGAATTCTGTTAAGGGATGGATCTTTTAACAATTCATTCACTTGCGTGCATTTCCGTGTTACACCATGTCGGATTGATATTCCATTTATTTACGCACCAACACCACAGCATGAAGTGGATGCGGATTTGCAGATGTACTGAAGATGCACACACACTGTACATTTACCGAAATGGAATTCAATGCAAAACAATGGAGACTGGAAAAAGAGGGCCCTAAAATAGATGAGACAAATTATAACTGTTTCGCATGGATCGGCATCAGATGACACTGTAACATGGACTGGTGGAGAGAGAGAGAGAGCGAGAGAGAGAGCGAGAGAGCGAGAGAGAGAGACTAGGGCGTCGAGTGAACGCATCGAGAGAAGAGCGGCGCGAGAGAAGCAACGGCTGAGCCGGAAAGGCATCTGACAGGCAATTACGTTTCCGTGGGGGCTTTAAAATACATCACAAGAGGGATTTAAACAATTACAAACAGCTCCACAAACCTGCCAGAGAGTCTCCAGCTGCGGATTTATGATTTGGCCTCAGACTGACAACCATTAGAGAGAGAGAAAAGAATAATAAGCATTTTAGCCTTACAAAGTGCACATTTCATGGTCAATTGAGGCCCAAACGCAGTCACAACATGGTCATAATGCATCGGGATCCCCAAAGCCAATTATCAATCATGTTTAATTTCACCCTTCTTCCTTAAGCCCTTCGTGGAGTAAAGGGAGGGGGTGGCCGGCGGATTTATTTTGTTCTATAGTCTTTTTTCCTCGCTCTCTCTCATTTCAGATCATAATAAACTTTGCGATGATATGTGAAGGAAGATGGTTGGGGGAGGTGTTTGATATTGTGGGCTCAGTTTAGAGAGCCAAGGATGAGGCGAGTGTATCATGTACACAACAGAGAACAGAGAGTGTGTTAGACATGTCTTCATCCCATCCCCCCCAGCTCAGAGAGAGACAGAAAGAGAGAAAGAAACAGCTAGACAGAGACAGTTTTGTTAATTATCAATTTCACTTGCTTTGACATTGTAAACATGTGTTTCCCATGCCAATAAATCAATTTGAATTGAATTTAAATGAAATTTTGAGAGAGAGAGAACATCCCTCTCCTCTCATCTCATCTCTGATCGGCTGTCTGCTCCAGGTTGCTGTGTCTGTCAGGCCGAGTGTGATGCATTCAATCGGATAGTTTTCTGTACCTTCCCCTCATGAATATCAGGAAGTGTAGGTGTTGGTCTCCATCTGAATCATACCAAGTTTTCCATGGAAATCCAACATGGACCTAGTTAGCTTTGTTCAGTTCGAGAGATGCGAGCACCAAATTATGTAGACACGCCCAAATGTGCATAGCATAGCACGCACGCACGCACGCACACACACACACACACACACACACACACACACACACACACACACACACACACACACACACACACACACACACACACACACACACACACACACACACACACACACACACACACACACACACACACACACACACACACAAAGAGAGAGAGACTAATCACAGACTGAAGTATAGATACACTTGAACCCAATTATGAATTAGGCTCTACTCCAGCTGTATAAATTGTAAATGCGCAATGTATGAAGCAGGCCATGCGCATAGGAAATAAAGGCCAAGCATTGCATTAATATTTATATACTTTGTCCCAGGGGCGATAAGGCCTTGGTCAAAAGTAGTGCACTATTAAGGGAATTGGGTGCCATATGGGACAGATACTATACATAGGGATCATGATCCAGGAGAGACCAGGAAGCAGAGAGGAGAGCTTCTAGAGGTTGAACGATACGCTCCATAACCAAGCCAGAAGCACCAAGCAGATATTTATGCAACCTGATACTGCCTTTGACATGGATTATCAACCCACAACTTGATAAGGGAAACATAACCTAGCACCGTCACAGACTCTAGAGCATCAATGTTGGTGTGATCTCCACGGGTATTACAAACAAGATATGAGCCATAAAAGTGCCTTAAGGACAGATACGGTCTATCTGTCTGTCGGTCTTTCTGTCACCACAACTGGACAAGCAGACAAAAAAAATGCATTTCTCGTGGCACCCTGAATGAAGTAATAGTTGTAGAAAATATATACAATACCGGTCAGAAGTTTTAGAACACCTACTCATTCAAGGGTTTTTCTATATTTGACTATTTTCTACATTGCAGAGTAATAGTGAAGACATCAAAACTATGAAATAACACATATGGAATCAAGCAGTAACCGAAAAAGAATATTTTATATTTCAAATAGCCACCCTTCACTTTGATGACAGCTTTGCACACTCTTGGCATTCTCTCAACAAGATTCATGAGGTAGTCACCTGGAATGCATTTCAATTAACAGGTGTGCCTTCTTAAAAGTGAATTTGTGGAATTTCTTTCCTTCTTAATGCGTTTGAGCCAATCAGTTGTGCTGTGACAAGGTAGGGGTGGTATACAGAAGATATCCCTATTTGGTAAAAGGTCAAGTCCATATTATGGCAAGAACAGCTCAAATAAGCAAAGAGAAACGACGCCCATCATTACTTGAGGACATGAAGGTCAGTCAATCTGGAAAAATAACTTTGAAAGTTTCTTCAAGGGCAGTCGGAAAAACCATCAAGCGCAATGATGAAACTGGCTCATGAGGACCGACACAGGAAAGGAAGACCCAGAGTTACCTCTGCTGCAGAGGATAAATTCATTAGAGTTACCAGCCTCAGAAATTGCAGCCCAAGTAACAGAACCATCTCAACATCAACTGTTCAGAAGAGACTGTGAATCAGGCCTTCATGATCGAATTGCTTCAAAGAAACCACCTCCAAAGGACACCAATAAGAAGAGGCTTGCTTGGGCCAAGAAACACGAGCAATGGACATTGGAGATTTTTGGTTCTAACCGCCGTGTCTTCGTGAGACGCGGTGTGGGTGAACAGATGATGTACGCATGTGTATTTCGCACCATGAAGCACTGAGGAGGTGATATGGTGTGAGGGTGCTTTGCTGGTGACACGGTCTGTGATTTATTTAGAATTCAAGGCACACTTAACCAGCATAGCTACCACAGCATCCTGCAGCGATACGTCATCCCATCTGTTTTGGGCTTAGTGGGACTATCATTTATTTTTCAACAGGGTCATTACCCAACACACCTCCAGGCTGTGCAAGGGCTATTTGACCAAGAAGGAGAGTGATTATATTATAAAAAATAATGCAAACTGTATGGAATATGGGGAAAATTCCCCAAATTCTTTTTCAATTTTCAACATAGAAATGCTACCAAATATGTTTTATTGAAACTTTTTTACAAATGAAGTCACTCATTGTAGTAAAGTACTTTAAGAATATGTTTTCGTTTCAGTCTCCTCCATCTCCACTAACCAAAGCTAATGTTAAGGATTTTTTCCCTATTAATAATGTCAAATTAACATCTCTACGGAAAGACTCATGTGAAGGCCAAATTACAGGAGGAGGAACTTCTTGATGGATTAAAGCCTTTAATTCCAGGAAAACTCCAGGACTGGATGGCATACCAGAGGAGTTATACCAAACCTTTTTGATATACACAGAGGACTGTTATTAGCATGTTTTAACCACTCCTATATAAATGGTATATTATCTGACACTCAACAAGAAGGTCTGATATCATTATTACTGAAACAGGATCCAACTGGTATTCATAAAGATCCAGGCCATTAAAAGAATTGGAAGCCTCATACACTTCAGTGTTGTGATGCAGAAATTCTAGCAAAATGCTTGGCACATAGAATTAAAAATGTATGGTCAGATATTATTCATCCTAATCAGACAGGTTTTTTACATGGACGGTACATTGGAGATAATATAAGACAAGTACTGGAAACAATAGAGTACTATGAAATATCAGGGAAACCAGGCCTGGTTTTCATAGCTGACTTTGAAAAGGTTTTTGATAAAGTATGACTGGAGTTAATGACTGGAATATTTCAATTTTGTAGAATCTCTTATAAAATGGGTTAAAGTTACTCTAGGTGTAAAATAGTAAATAATGGCTACATCTCAGAAAGTTTTAAACTGTCAAGAGGAGTAAAACAGGGTTGTCCACTATCGGCATATCTATTTATTATTGCCATTCTAATGTTAGCTGTTCAAATTAGATCCAATAATAATATTAAGGGATTAGAAATCCATGGCTTAAAAACAAAGGTGTCATTGTACGCTGATGATAAATGCTTTCTTTTAAAACCACAATTAGATTCCCTCCACAGTCTCATAGAGGATCTAGATACTTTTTCTAACCTCCATGTATTAAAACCAAATTATGATAAGTGTACTAAATTACATATTGGATCACTAAAAAATGCAACTTTTACATTACTGTGTAGTTTACCAATAAAATGGTCTGACACTGATGTGGACATAGTCAGTATACATATCCAGAAAGAAAGAAATTATCTCACTACAATACATTTAATAGAAAGTTAGCAAAAATAGATAAGTTCTTGCTACAATGGAAAGGAAAATACCTGTCTTATTTGTGGAAAAATCACCTTGATTAACTCCTTAGTCATATCAGTTTACCTATTTGCTTATGGTCTTGCCTACACCTAGTGACCTGCTTTTTAAATTACATGAAGAAAAAATATTCAATTTTATTTGGAATGGTAAGCCATTGAATTTGGAGGGCAGAAATGATTAAATATTAAAGCATTAGACATCTCACTAAAGGCATCAGTCACACAAAAGTTATACTTAAATCCAAAATGGTTCTCTAGTAAATTAGTAAGACTGTTCAAGAATGGCCTTTTCCCCTTTATTCAGATTACAACTGCTCACTTTCGGGTTATTTGAAAATGAAATAATCTCCAAGATATTGTTATTTTCTAACCTCTTCAAACTATGGGGGCGCTACGTCATTATTGGATAAAAAGACGTGCCCGTCTTAAGCGCAATATTTTGTCATGAAAAGATGCTTGACTATGCATGGAATTGACAGCCTTGGAAAGACAAAACTCTGACGTTTCCAAAACTGCAAAGATATTATCTGTGAGTGCCCCAGAACTAATGCTACAGGTGAAACCAAGATGAAGTTTCATACAGGAAATGCCCCAGATTCTGAAGGTGCTGTGTTCCAATGTCTCCTTATATGGCTGTGAATGCGCCAGGAATGAGCCTGCCCTTTCTGTCGTTTCCCCAAGGTGTCTGCAGCATTGTGACGTGTTTGTAGGCATATCATTGGAAGATTGACCATAAGAGACTACATTTACCTGGTGTCCCGCCCAGTGTCCTGTGTCGAAATTATTGCGTAATCTGTAGGTCCATGCGCGTTCCATTTCTTCAGAAGAGAAAGTCAACTGCCACAATGGATTTTATCGTCGATAGATATGTGAAAAACACCTTGAGGATTGATTCTAAACATCGGTTTGCCATGTTTCTGTCGATATTATGGAGTTAATTTCGAAAAAAGTTTGCGTTTTAATGACTTAATTTTTTTGTGTTTTTTTTTCCTTACCCAAACGTGATGAACAAAACGGAGCGATTAGTCGACACAAATAATATTTTTTGTAAAAACGGAACATTTGCTATCTGAGTCTCCTCATTGAAAACATCCGAAGTTCTTCAAAGGTAAATTATTTTATTTGAATGCTTTTCTGTTTTTTGTGAAAATGTTGCCTGCTGAATGCTAATGCTAAATGCTATGTTAGCTATCAATACTGTTACACAAATGCTTGTTTTGCAATGGTTGAGAAGCATATTTTGAAAATCTGAGATGACAGTGTTGTTAACAAAAGGCTAAGCTTGAGAGCAAATAGATTAATTTCATTTCATTTGCGATTTTCATGAATAGTTAACGTTGCGTTATGGTAATGAGCTTGAGGCTGTAGTCACGATACCGGATCCGGGATGGCTCGACGCAAGAAGTTAAACAAGCCATAGAAAGTTGGTTGCAATTTCAGTTTAATCCACCATAAAAGACAGAACAAATAATACAACAAATATTGTGGTTATACTCAAATATACTAATAAATGTTAAAATATATATATATTTTTTTAAAGACATCATAAATAGGACTGGTGGAGCTATGTAACACATGCTGCTAACACAAACATGGAAAAGTCTGCTCTACCCAAAAATTACAACCAACTAATTACAGCATTACCACAAAAATGGAAGAGGCAAGTGGAAATTGGTAAAAGTAATGGACTTGTCTGTCGGCCCTTTCATTAATTAAAGACCAAAAATGGTTAAAGAAAATTGTGACAAATATAAATATATACCAGTTTCATTTAAGGACCAAAAAATTGACAGCTGTGGACCTTTTGCCACATTTCAGGCTTCAAACATTAAGATATAAAACTGTATTTTTTTTGTGAAGAATCAACAACAAGTGGGACACAATCATGAAGTGGAATGACATTTATTGGATATTTCAAACTTTTTTAACAGATCAAAAACTGAAAAATTGGGCGTGCAAAATTATTCAGCCCCCTTAAGTTAATACTTTGTAGCGACACCTTTTGCTGCGATTACAGCTGTAAGTCGCTTGGGGTATGTCTCTATCAGTTTTGCACATCGAGAGACTGAATTTTTTTCCCATTCCTCCTTGCAAAACAGCTCGAGCTCAGTGAGGTTGGATGGAGAGCATTTGTGAACAGCAGTTTTCAGTTCTTTCCACAGATTCTCGTTTGGAATCCGGTCCAGGACTTTGACTTGGTCATTCTAACACCTGGATATGTTTATTTTTGAACCATTCCATTGTAGATTTTGCTTTATGTTTTGGATCATTGTCTTGTTGGAAGACAAATCTCTGTCCCAGTCTCAGGTCTTTTGCAGACTCCATCAGGTTTTCTTCCAGAATGGTCCTGAATTTGGCTCCATCCATCTTCCCATCAATTTTAACCATCTTCCCTGTCCCTGCTGAAGAAAAGCAGGCCCAAACCACGATGCTGCCACCACCATGTTTGACAGTGGGGATGGTGTGTTCAGGGTGATGAGCTGTGTTGCTTTTACGCCAAACATAACGTTTTGCATTGTTGCCAAAAAGTTCCATTTTCGTTTCATCTGGCCAGAGCACCTTCTTCCACATGTTTGGTGTGTCTCCCAGGTGGCTTGTGGCAAACTTTAAACAACACTTTTTATGGATATCTTTAAGAAATGGCTTTCTTCTTGCCACTCTTCCATAAAGGCCAGATTTGTGCAATATACGACTGATTGTTGTCCTATGGACAGAGTCTCCCACCTCAGCTGTAGATCTCTGCAGTTCATCCAGAGTGATCATGGGCCTCTTGGCTGCATCTCATGGGCCTCTTGGCTGCATCTCCTTGTATGAGCTGAAAGTTTAGAGGGACGGCCAGGTCTTGGTAGATTTGCAGTGATCTGATACTCCTTCCATTTCAATATTATCGCTTGCACAGTGCTCCTTGGGATGTTTAAAGCTTGGGAAATCTTTTTGTATCCAAATCCGGCTTTAAACTTCTTCACAACAGTATCTCGGACCTGCCTGGTGTGTTACTTGTTCTTCGTGATGCTCTCTGCGCTTTTAACGGACCTCTGAGACTATCACAGTGCAGGTGCATTTATACAGAGACTTGATTACACACAGGTGGATTGTATTTATCATCATTAGTCATTTAGGTCAACATTGGATCATTCAGAGATCCTCACTGAACTTCTGGAGAGAGTTTGCTGCACTGAAAGTAAAGGGGCTGAATAATTTTGCAAGCCCAATTTTTCAGTTTTTGATTTGTTAAAAAAGTTTGAAATATCCAATAAATGTCGTTCCACTTCATGATTGTGTCCCACCGACTTGCCAAAACTATAGTTTGTTAACAAGAAATCTGTGTAGTGAAAAAAAAAAGGTTTTAATGACTTCAAACTACATGTATGTAAACTTCTGACTTCAACTGTATGTAAATGGGTATGTGTATGTATGTATATAGATATATATTTGCCCAAAAAATATATGGGGAATTGCAGATAATTGCATTGATGGAAGCAACAATCTATCCGCAATATTAAAGCTGATCCAACCCCTAAAATAAAAATAAACAATTTTTTAAAAGTAGAGTGATGGAGTGCTGCATCAGATGACCTGGCCTCCACAATCACCCGACCTCAACCCAATTGAGAAGGTTTGGGATAAGTGAAGGAAAAGCAGCCAACAAGTGCTCAGCATGTGTGAGAACTCCAATTTGTAAGTCGCTCTGGATAAGAGCGTCTGCTAAATGACTTAAATGTAAATGTAAGACTGTTGGAAAGACTGACGCTTCATTCCAGGTGAAGCAGGTTGAAAGCATGCCAAAGAAAGCAGGTTGAAAGCATGCAAAGCTGTCATCAAGGCAAAGAGTGGCTATTCGAAGAATCTAAAATCAAAAATATTTTTTGGGTTACTACATGATTCCATGTGTTACATTTTATAGTTTTGATGTCTTCACTATTATTCTACAATGTATAAAATAGTACAAATAAAGAAAAAACCCTTCTAAAATGTTTGACCGGTAGTGTATATATAATAATAATTGATAAGCAGCCCCTAAATAATTTTCTGTTTGTAATTGAAAAATTCTGACAACTGAGCAATGTAAAATACAAATATTTAGGAAAAGTCAGGGAAGGAGCAGGACATTTCCTACAAAATGGCAGATCTATTTTAATTTCAAAATCCAACGGCAGTGGGCGTCGGCTTTTGGCTTTGGCAATTCTAATGTGAAGGCGTTCATAGACCATCACCATCAATGTTTCCATTTTTTCTTCTCTTATCTGTTTTGTATTGAATTGAATAAAATAGGAATGTCTCACAGTAAGAATTTTACTTTAGGAAGTGTAGCCTCTAGCACATGGCTATGATGCAACCTTTCCTCTCCAAAGCTGGGAATTTTTAAATGAGAAACGAAAAGGGGAAAAAAAGAGGAAAGTTGACTGAACTGGAGTGACAGTTGAAAGTAGGGAAATGTTTCACTTCAGATTGACACTTCAGTGAGGAGGAGGGCGAGGAAGAAAAAAAACGACTTTTAAGTAGTACCCTTAGGCAAGGAACAGTGTTAAGTGTTCTCTTACAGATTTCAAAGTGGAAATGAATGGTTGACTTTCCTTGAAAACGGAGTTGCCATAGCAACACAGCTTTTATTTCATATTTCCACTGCTACAGGTAGTTAAATAGACGCACAATAGATGTGATGAAGAAGAATAAAAGAGCGGTTCTAACGGTTCTTCCTCCTGAGGTGTGTTGCTGCCGAACCTGGACCATTCACCAAAACGAACCCCTTCTCTTTCCAACCTCCCGATTTAGACTATATCCCCCTACTGCTCCCATCTGTGCTGGTGTTGCAACAAGGGGTTTTCACAGAAGGAAAATAAGATGAAATATTCCCCATGTAAAGTCATGGCTAGAGGGCATCTTTAAACCCTTCGGACCTCTCAGGGTTCTCCTGCGGAGAAGTGTGTAGGGATCTGGCCTTGGTACAATGGGTTCAAATCCTATGTGCAATATCACAGACATAGTCCTAGCCAAGGTACTTATCCTGCATAGCTGGTTTCACTGGGTTATCCTCAATCCTATTTTATGACTGTATAAATTCTTCATGGATAAGGAGGCATGCTAAGTGAATAACTATGATAATAATATTCTTAAAGTGAGACGAGGAGGGAGGGTTTATTAAGGGAGGGAGAAAGGAAGGAAAATAAAATTGCATACCACATACTTTGAATCAAATATATTCTAGGAGATCTGATGGTGATGATGATGGTTGGGGAGGTGGGGATGGAGGGGGAATCCTGACAGGTAGTTTTAAATGAGGTAGGAGAGAGAGTGGCGCATCAATGAAATCAATAGCGGCATTAACACATTGAGCTGTTAAACCTGTTTGCATTCTGACATTTTCCTTTCGCACAATTAAGCGGTTGAGATATGCGAGTCAACTCTGATTAGCTGAGCAGTTGCTAAATCTGACGTAACCATGGTATGCCTACGCCTAGCTACCTCAGTTTATCTCAGGGGTCTTTCACACCAAATTGATTTGGAGCGGTTTCTCCAAACTCTGGTGTGTTTACCCCCTTAGTTTGGTTCGTTTAGACTGGTGTGAACACTATGTACACTCAGGCACGCACCAAACAATGCACTGTGGTTCGCTCAAAAAGGGTGGTCTCAGTCCGTTATTATTCATACCGGGGTACAGTTTGCTGCAGGTGTGAACGCAGTCCGAAACAAACACAGGAAAGGAACCAGAGTCGAGCAGAATTTTTGGCTGTTTGAATGTGAGCATTTGATAAAATGCACGCATTATTATAACTTGATATCTCTGAAACATTTTGTGAGTAGCAGCTCATTTCTGAGAGCATCCTATGCATATTAGGGGAGACCAGGGATGTACATGTAGGCTAATTAATATTCAATGCACGTTTCAGTTAGAGCGGCTGTCTCACCGTTTTCCTCCCGCATGTTGTTGGAAGACCAAAGCGAAATATGATGATTGGGACACACAAGTGATGCTCCATGAGGATCATAGATGTATGAAACTAATGGTTGCATGAGCACATCACTTTCTTTAGGCATTTCAGTTCGTTTAACATTTGGCAAATGTGAAACCACCCGGACCCCCCCCATACACTGTCACAAATAAACAAACTGTGATTGGAACTATAGCACAGAACTGTGTGTGACAACGCCCTGAAACATAAAAGAGAACACTGCTAGATCAGTTCTCTGTTGGTTAAAAAAAGAAACCCCACAGCCAAGTAGCACATGTTTGAAACACCTTGTCCTTGTCAGTGTCAGTGTTTGATGCGATCAGGGACGTGTTTAAGAAGCTTTGGGAGGGGAGTGGGGGAAGAGGGAGGGGAGAGGGGAAGGGGGGAGAGTTGGAGCACTCCAACCTCACATATGGGTGAGCCTGAAGATGTCTGGCCTGTAAAAGCTTCCATATCCACACACCCCCCTCCTTTCACTCCCTCCCTCCATCATTGTTTCACTCCCACAGTGTCATCTGTCTCCGTGCTTACAGCCACTTGGCAGCCTACCACAGGTTTAGGGCAGATAAACATTTAACTAAATGTTGCACCCACTCCAAATCCAGGATTACATCCCTCTCATTCAATATTTGGGGTGTTTAAACACTTGCAGTGGATGTGGCTTTCTGCCTGGTCTGAAGATCTAAATCAAATTCCACAAATATAACCCAAGTGAGGGACACAGAGAAAGAAGCTGTGCTAGTCGTGACAATTCTAAACATGTCAGTACCGGAAATAATGTTATAACCATTCCTGGCCAGCATTTAGGAGTTTACATTCGAAGAAAGAAATCAACATTGCTTAGACCTACCTCTGCCATCTTGGCAAGCTCTGTCCAGTCAGCTTTGTTGTAGCTGCACATTATACTGGAGATAATGACCTAGAGAAAGAGAGAAGAATCATATACGACTGAGTGATAAATCCATTGCGGCTCAAACTAAAAGTTTCATTTCAACACATTAGAAAACAGATCTGAGAGGAGCAGCCATTATCCTATCTTTAAGAAGCACCGGCATTGTCCTCCCTCAGTCACAAAATCAATATTTATAATTTTATAAGATCAGGACAAATCCAGTGTGTTTGCCAGCGTTATTAAAACAATAAAAACACCAGAGAGAGGTACAGATGTAGGACCTTCATTTGAGTCCGTTTGCTACGGCAGGAAAATGATCCTGCAGGGAAAGGAAATATGGATTATTATGACACATTTTTGCTAGGGAAAATGAAGTCTGAAATTTAAAAGAGGAAATTACAAACTTCAGAAGCCTTTTTAAACCTTAGATACACTACAAGTGTAAAATGTCCCGCATTTCAGGAAAGTTCTCTTGCAACAGGGAGATCAAATTAAGATCCTACACATGTATTTGCAGGAGGCTCTGAGTGGATTAGACTAGGTCTCTCTCCTCCAGACATACAATAAGCCCTCTATAAAACAGGTTATATAGGCCCCTGCTTCTTAATATTGCCTCCCGGTTTTAAGTAATCACAGAAATAAAAAGGACCATGATGTATAGACATGATGCTGAGGATCCCCGATGGGTCCAATCCACAAAGAGGTAAGAGCTACTACCCCCATTGGCTGGGAGGCAGAGGACGTCTTCTGGAGATATTGAGGAACATTATTTCTGACCACATATATCTGATGTGCCTGCTTGGTGTTATAACTGTCTGGAAACTGTATGTGTGTGTGTGTGTGTGTGTGTTCATGGTCAGCTTATTGTATGTCTATACAGAGAAAATCATTGAAAACAGATTACATCTCTGTGGAATTAGATCACACTACAACTTTCCTTCTGTATCAACATTATAAAGGAATTCAAAGTAAACGCTGATGCTAAGTAGCTATTAATCAAGTACTGTGACTGCCTTGTACAGCTTCCTCTCTTCTTGCCATGATATTAACTGTTAAACTATGTTATTGTACTACGTATTAAAGTTGTAAAAGACAGTTAATGTTACTCGTTCCAACAGCAGGCCTTCTAAAAGAGTTAGGATCCAGGGGAGGACATTAAACAGAAAGGCTGAACCCCCTCCAGCGAGAAATATCTAGTAGATATACATCTCCTTCTAGCCAGGTACAGCATGAAGGTTCCTCAATCCACCACAGCAGCGAGACACACACCAAGACGCAACTCCAGCCCTGCTGTGGTTTAATGAAGGTTTAAATAGACCTAGATTTAACTGTGCAAATAAAGTGAAAGCTCCCCTTGACTCCATGACATTTACAATGGCCAATATGCAGGCCCTGCTTGACATATTAGTCATATTGGAGCTTTCTGTTTTCAGGAATATTAGACTTCCATAGGTGATGTTATGAGAGGGTACGCCGTCTCGGCTTAGCTAGTTTCTCGTCGTGTGGCTCGAGAAAGTGTAACTACAGATGAAACATATAAAATGGAGATGGTAAAACAGAGCAAAATGTACCATTATACTGAATAGTTGTCCTTGATGTTGTTTGGCACCTCAACGGCTATGGCACTGGTGGTGTGTGTGTGTGTGTGTGTGTGTGTGTGTGTGTGTGTGTGTGTGTGTGTGTGTGTGTGTGTGTGTGTGTGTGTGTGTCTCTCTCTCTCTCTCTCAACAACACAGTACCAAAGGCACTGCTCGGTCTAAACAAGTTACATCCACTGCAAACCCTCTGATGCTGTGTGAATGTGTGTGTTTGAATATGCGCGTGCATGCATGTGTCCATGCGCATCTTTGTATGTGTGTGAGAGGATCATCTTGTTATTATCAGCTCAACCACAGAGCCATGGAGCCCTGAGCTATACACTACAGAAATGACTTCTTCTTCCCCATTACCGCTAACAACACCATGGTATCCATGGAGATACCGGACATCACCTGGAAACTGTCACCTAGAGCCGAATCAGCCGATAGCCCACGGGAAAATGTGCGACAATTTTCGCTCCCTTCCCCCTCTCCTTAACTCCACTCTATTAGCACCACTAGGGATAATGAGAACACATTTGGCACTTGGTGGACGGCACCTCAATCGGGGCTATTTGTCCAGACTGCTCTGACCTAAAAAGCTAGGTGCTATTGGGGTAATTGGAAGGGCAAATAGGCCAGTATTTCCTTTGGTGCACTGTTTGTCAGAAAGAAGAAAAAAAAGTACTCTCTCTGTGTGCTTTACAGGTCATGGTACAGTTTGAGAGAGAGCTCAGTCTGGTCACGCACACACACTGGCATTAGCACCCCCCGTGCTCCTTTGTGTTCCAATGAAACATATCCCAGAAGCGCTAATTTACAGGGAAACACGGAGCTCAGTGCTTTGTCCTGCTTCATTCTGGATCTGTGAAAGGGCTAGGGAGGAGAAACACACTATGACTGATCTAAGAACCACAAGAGGCATTTCACACTGTCTTTTTTCATCCACCTAACAATAGCTGTTGAAGCGAAATGCAGGGCATCAGTGACATTATTCCTCTCAGACTTTCATTAACAATGGTCAGGGGAACATCAATGAATCCTTTGATACTGTACATCTGGAGTTTCCAAAAGTTGGGAGAACAAACTCTTAGAAATTAACAAATTACCCAGCAAACACGGAACGTTCTCAGGACATTAGGCAACATTCCCATTAGGTCCATTTAAGGGTATTTGCGAGAAGTTATTACTCTGATGTTCTGTTAATGGGAACATTAACACATGACGTTAACCTCGGGACCATAAAAGGATGTTCAGTACAGGTCCCGGTTTGGTCACAGTATCATGTTATTATAAGGTATTTTATGAAAATATACCCATTTGGTCCTGATAGGAAGTTATATATGGGAAATTGAATGACCACAAGGGGACGTTTCATTATGGTCAAGAGGACGTCGCATGATGGTCCCAAGGGAACATTCCCTGGGGGACATTAGAGTAAATCACTAAGTTACCAGCACATCACTGAGGACCATGTCAGGATCTTCTAAGGACGTTTTCAGGACTGTCATTTTACTAGTCTTCAGGACATTGCATGATGGTCCAAAGGAAACGTCCCTGCAAACAAAAATGAGTCGTATGGACGTCCCCGGGGACGTCACAAAATGGTTGCCTAAAGTGGTCAGGTCGTTGTGTCATCCCCTGGAAGTTTAGTCTAGTTCCCGGTTTGTTCTGAGGATGTCCCTAAGGATGTTTTCAGAATGTTTTCGGGCTGTTGTGTCATGATCCCCTGGAGGACCATGAAACAAAGTTCTGAAATGGGGACATCCCCAGAACAAACCCGGAACTAAACAGAACCTTCAGGTTACAATGACAACAGCCCAAGAACATCCTAAAAATGTCCATAGGACCATGACACAACGTCCTCATGACTTAAGCCAACCATTTCGTGACGTTTCAGAGACGTCCTAATGACCAATTTTTGTTTGCAGGGAAAAAGCATGTTGTCATTGTCATTGCAGTATCCAGCATAAACAAAGCAATACATTGCAACCCCTTGAACGAACGGCACTCCATTCTGCTGTTTCAATACAAGCTCATTAGACAGATATACTATGGGAGTGTGTCCCAAATGGCATCCTAGTCCCTATAGTCCACTTCTTTTGATCAAGGCCCATAGGGCAGTAACTTACCTTGTTGGGGAAGTCAGCTTTGAGCTCGGTAACACTCTGGCACCAGTAGGCTGCAGTCTTCTCACTGATCAGCTCGATATTGAGGAAGGAGCTCTGTCCCGGACCGAACATGGGGCCTGAGGTCGTCCCACGCACGATTCGGGGAGACACGTTGGTCACCAAGTCCTATACGGAACAAGAGAGCAACAAAACAATGTTATAGTGGTTATATAGAGTAAAACCATTAAGTGCACTTCAAAAGTGAAGAAAAGCTAGGGAACAAGAAAGCAACACAACAATGTTATAAAGTAAACCCTTTTTTAGTGCACCTCCAAGTGACTAAAACCTAGGGAACAAGAAAGCAAGACAATGATGTTAAAGTGGTTGTAATGTTATCGTCAACTCATTTTATTCAGTAGCACACTTACACGTGTACTCTTCAGATGAGACCTTTTCTATTTCTGCAGGCCATTTCAAAGTGGCTCTGTTAAATATATGTAATTACCTACACGTACAGTTTCATAAATCTACAGCGGTAGGAGTAAATATCCGAGCAGTCCTAGCTTTTACTTCAGTTGTTCAATGGATCTCTTCCAAGGCGTTGGAAGACCTGTTACCAGTCATACGTTCTAAATTCATATTTTTTTCCCTGTAAAACACCATAAGAAAAGACAATTACAGTAATATTTTATAAAAATACATGACACAAACTCAATAATGTTATTTCTTTTTTTTCATCCCAGGGTGCTTTGTGGTCTGAACTAACTTCATCTTTAATCAGATACTGACCGGTGCAACTATTTAGAAATACAGCCCAGATGATGAAGTGCCGTCAACACTGAGAGAAAAGCTTTTACATGACAAAATAAAGGAATTAATTCATCAACTTGAAATGATTTAATAATATATCTCAGTAGGAAGCTCTGTCTCTCTCTCTTGTTCCGTCTCTCTCCCTCTCGCTCTCTTTCTGTGTGTTTTATGCAGCATAAGGTTGTCTTTTTTTTGCTGAATGAGTACTTTGAGATCCCTCACCCCTTCAGAAGTCTCTCTCTCCCTCTCTCTCTCTGATAGATTTACCCTCCACGCGACAGAAACATACATCAAACCTGGCAATGGTTCATGGACAAAAAAATCTGCCAAACGGCCATAATGTCCAGCAGTAATTACATTCCTGTGAAGGGGAACAGGGGAAGAGAAAAGGAACAGCATTTTTGTGAAGTCCTCCCCTGGAAGTGTAATCAGAGTGCAGTATACATCACATCCAAGCCTGAGCCAGTCCAGGCCAGGGGAGGCAGCTGGCAGCTTACACCAAGCTAATGCGTTGACCAACCTGCTGATGGCTTTGGCACATCTCAAAACACATACAAGTACTACAAATAGAAGGTCACTATGTGTAGATCAACAAACAGTTGGCCTTCAGTGTACAGCATTAGGGGAAAAGGTACAGTGCAGATCCTGTACAGTAGCTAGCTTGTTTGGTTTGCATTGTGTTGCAACTTGCACTGTATATTGACCTCATACTTGGCCTTTTGAGGACATAACTTATTGTGTTTATTACTGTGCAGAATAAACTGGGTAAAATTGTAATTAATAGCTTGATTAAATCTAAAGTTGAATTGACATTATATTTAATATTACACATATTATTTTCCTAATTAACTAATGCCAATTAAAGTAACCATTAACAAATCTGAATTAATTTACATATATATTTAGGGAACAACCTTAATGCAAACAATTAAGATAATAGCATGGTAACTTAATTTCATAACATTTGGACATTTTTCAAACTACATAGACAAAAAACATTAATTAGCTGTAATTAGTACTAATTTGCATGTCTGAACAAGACGCAGCATGGCCACAATCCGAGTTCCCTTTTTAACACTTTATTTGCCAAACGGTGCTGTCGGTTCAAGTGTTCCACACTATAACGAATCACACTATATATAGCTGGTTCTATAGGATTTCACATATTCTACATCCCCCGCAAGCGTTAGCTTGGACAGTTGCTTATAGAGTCAAACCTACTTAGGGATATAGGTAATCACAGGTTTGTCTATGTCTATCCAGGATGAATATAATATTTGTCTTATAGAAGCTGGAAGAAGTTGCTCCTAATTTGTACAGAAACATTGAAAATAAATAGTGTTTTTCTTCTCCCCATTTTATCATAGAAGTGTGGTGGTACCCTCAGGTGACAAAGAAATAAGAAAAAAAGGGGGAGGGGGGGGCGGGCGAGTGTGGAGAATTGAGGCAGCCATCCCCAGGGCTTGGGGCGGATCTACAAGTTGCTATTTAATGAAGACTGTGACCAGGGAACATTACGCTGCTGGGCTTATTTATTATCAAGACAGGGCGGAACATGAGTTTTAATATTAAACTACTGGAAACCATGAAAATTGCCCAAAGGGAGAGCAACAGCATGCCACCGAGACACAGGTGCCACATACAGTGGCAAGAGATAAGGCTAGTCCCCTACTTCTCCTCCCTCCTCCTCCTCCACCTTTCTTTCCCTCTCTCATCTTCCACCTTTCTCTCTCTCTCTCTCCTCTTCCACCTTTCTCTCTCTCTCTTTCAATCTCTCTCCGTGTTACATAACAAAATACACTTAATTTCAACAGAATTGTTCAGCTAGCTAGACCATGTAGAAAATAGTAAGCCCGGTCCAGGTGTGACCGGAAGGCCTTTACTTGTTATTGAGTGCATGGATTAAAATGTCTGCTGAGTAGTCTGTGACTACTTCTTTCATTTCAAGGACTCCTTGCCTGGTTGGGAAACAGGGCTACCCTGCTGTCCCCTGACAAGAAGGATCGTGTCGAAATGGACAATGGTAGTGAGGCGAGCTGACTTCCCTTTCTCTCATGTGATTGGTTAACAGGTCTGTTTATGTTTAGGGGCCGACTTGGCTTTATCACGTCGACACAGGTCTCTAATCCCCCCAGTACAGCAAGCAGCCTTTTGAGAAAGGAACACATGCGAGAAATACTAATCAAATGCAGTGGACTGCACCGTCTGTGACACACACACACACACACACACACACACAAAGCCCCTCTTGTGATTTTGAGCTATATTCTGTGTTTATTAACACAAGCAGCTATACGGTCATTGCTTCAATGGCCTAAACATGGTAAATCCTTTCCACAGTTGGAATTCGAGAGAGAGAGAGAGAGAGGGAGACAGAGAAAATGAGAGAGAGAAAGAACGAGAGGAGAAAGAACGAGAGAAGAGAGAAAGAATGAGAGAGACAACATTTAATGTGTATCTTAACACATGCATCACGACACATTTACAGTTTTTAGCCGTGTATTTGTATGTGTTGAATATTTGAGAGAGAGAGAGAGAAATCATTTTAACCACATTTATCGTGGTGATTGGTACTGTCATTACTGCTAAGAGAGGTTGGGGGTAATGGCTATAACTGTTCAGTGAACACATTCTCTTTTAGGTTTTGTTCTTCTTTTTCCTTGTGATATTAAATGATTGTCTATTGTACAACATCTCTCTCTCTGAGGTCAAGAGCAGTACATACAGACTTAAAGGAGATAATCCTCCATATTAGACCACAGACTATAGCTAATACCAAGCCAAATATTTTACCATTCAGAGGCAGAGTGGCATGTCTGCCAGTAAAGATCGTCATCGGACTGAGGGTAAAACACACGGGAACTTCTTAAGAGTGATATAGAACAGCAAGAACTAATACAATGTACTCAAAAAGAACAGCTAGTACTTACAGTACCAGACAACATTTTGGACACACCTACTCATTCAAGGGTTTTTCATTATGACTAGTCTCCCAGTACCTGCCACTGAAAAACATGCCCACAGCATGATGCTGCCACCACCATGCTTCACCATAGGAACGGTGCCAGGTTTCCTTCAGACGTGATGCTTGGCATTCAGGCCATGGAAACAGTAGAAACAGGATGCGCCTGAGCTCAATTAACTGTCTCATAGCAAAGGGTCTGAATAAAGTATTTAAATTATTTTTTTATGTCAATGCGCAAAATATTTGCCAAATGGAGGGCGAAGGAGAGTTTTGTATGAGTCTCTGTGTGTGGAGTAAAGGTGATCTAAAGTTTTTTTCACCTCTAGTTGCACAGCTGACATGCTGGTAGAAATTAGATAAAACTTATTACATTTTTCCAGCATTAAAATCATAGGCCACTAGAAGCGCCACCTCCGGATGACCTCTTGTTTGCTTATGGCCCTACACAGCTCGATGAGTGGTGGTAAATAGACAGCTATGCAAAATATGGATTAAAACACTCTTGGTAAATCGTATGGTCTAAAGCTTATCATGAGGTATTCTAACTCAGGTGAGCAAAACCTCGAGACTTCCTTAATATTAAAGATTATGCACCAGCGGTTGTTAACTAAGTGACACAGACCACCACCCCTAAAAGCTTACCCGACGCTGCCGCTCTCTCCTGCCGAAGCATAGCAAAACCAGCTAGGATATTATCCATGTCCGAAATGGCCAAGTATCTGAGAAACATAGGATCACAGTTCTTCAGGTCCCATTGATAGGATAATCTCGAAAGGAGCTCGTCCAGTTGGTTCTCCAGAGATTCTACATTTGCCAATAGAGCAGAGGGTAGAGGTGGTTTATTTACGCGCCACTGTACTGTTTCATCATGGTGCCTGCACGTCAGCCTCTGTATCGTCGTCTCTTTCTCTTCCGAGAGACTGGGATTTAGGGTCTTGTCCGGGGTGAGCAGTATGTCCTGCGCCGCCAACTGATTGAAGTATAAATCATCATCCAAATCGAGGTTAGGGATTGCTGTTCTGATGTCCAGGAGCTCTTATCAGTCATAGGAATTGATGGCGGACACATTACGTAGTTAAGATCAGCTAATGAATTGCAGAATTGGTCAGGAGCCCGTAAAAAGGTCGCTATCTATTCTAGCGCCATTCTCAGACATTCCAGTGTTATTCTGAACCTAACCCTAACTGTAACCGTAGCAAGCGGTTGTTTATAAACAGATAGTTTGTTGATAGTAAGACTTGTAGAACAGATGGAATATCCAAACTATCCAAATAAACTGAGATAAACTGAGATAAACTGAGATAAAACCAAAATGAAATGTATTGTAAAAGTGTCGCTCAAAATTCTCAACTCCACGATACAATGGAGTTGAGTGGCGATGAGTTTACTTACAACTACAACGAGTCAGTATCAATCCATTCTTAAATGCGCACCCATGTATGTCCTGTGTAAAGGCTTTCTTTTCCTTGGCTGCTGCAATCTGTTTTTTTTTAATATAATAGCATTTTACGCAACCTCCGCCAAGGGAGTCGTTGTTTGTTATCAGAGGAGCAGCCCCGTCAATGCATGGCAGATTGGAATGTCATTTGTTTTCCAAAACAATGGACTCCAACTCCCACTGGCAAATCTATAAGAATCAAGGACGAGCACAGTTACACAGTAAGTGTTAAACAATTGATATTTATAAAAGTATCGAATGGTAGTGCATGTTTGCAGTCATAAACTTCACACTCCTTTGGAAAACAGTGCATTATGCGGCGCAATTTGACAGAACATAGAATGAAGTTTTTATAAAAAACTAGATTTCAACACCGAAATAAAATAACATCTTTACACGGGACAAACATAGGTATAAAGTACGCATTAAAGAACGGACATTTTCACAAGTATCGATTGATACCAACTCGATGTAGTCAGATGTACACTCTCCCAAAACGCATCGCCACTCAACTCCATTAAGATGTGATGTACATATTGTGGAGTTGAGAATTCTCAGTTAGTAAAAATGTAAACATGGCATTGGTCTTTTTGGATATAAAACATCTATAAGCATAATATGGATAGTCTCTTTGGGTATACTGTGTGTATCGCTATGCTAGCATGATGTTATGTAGCTGAACCAGAGCCTCTTGATTCCATTATTACCAAAACTACATCCCAAATGACACCCTATTCCAATAGGGCTCTGGTCAGTGGTAGTACACTATAAGAAATAGGGTGCCATTTGGGAGTCCACACATGAATCATTATAAACAGTCATGAAGGAAAAATCAAAGGGCTGCCCGCTCACTTCTCCCCCTCTGCAGCCAGCCACTGACCCATCAACAGCAAACTTCATAAACAAGGGAACGAGAGAGAGAAAAAAAATGAAAATTAAAGAGAGGGAAATAAAAAAGGCCATGTAGCAGTTCTGAGGAGTTGTGATCATCATTCATCTTCATCCCCCAAGTGCAGATGGAACACTTGCTAAGCCATCATTTATTGCTGGTGTTTACTATGCCTACTGTGTTGGACACACACACAAACACACACACTGGAGGTGGGGGAAAGGGCTTTGTCAGCAAGTGGGCCTACGCTATTCTCCAACACGAGATGGGCCATGGTAGCAAACACACACAAACACAAATACTGGAGGTTGGGGGAAAGGGGCTTGTCAGCAAGTGAGCATACACTATTCTCCTACACAAGATGGGCCTTGGTAGCAAAGCATTCAGTGTGTGTGTGTGTGTGTGTGTGTGTGTGTGTGTGTGTGTGTGTGTGTGTGTGTGTGTGTGTGTGTGTGTGTGTGTGTGTGTGTGTGTGTGTGTGTGTGTGTGTGTGTGTGTGTGTGTGTGTGTGTGTGTGTGTGTGTGTGTGTGTGTGTGTGTGTGTGTGTGTGTGTGTGTGTGTGTGTGTGTGTGTGTGTGTGTGTGTGTGTGTGTGTGTGTGTGTGTGTGTGTGTGTGTGTGTGTGTGTGTGTGTGTGTGTGTGTTCACGGTACGTACATTTATCCTTGTTGATGCCAGTTCAGATTCCTGACAGAGATAGCCTCCTCCGCAGTAATTATCTCCTATCTGTAACCTGTCAATTATACAACTCAGAAACCTAGAATCCATTACAACATCAAACAAATGTACACCCTAGGAACTTTGATAAACTGTATAATCTCGCTCTCTCTCTCTCTATTATCATTCTCTCCCTAGCAGATTCAGTATGTCTTTCATTCCAACGACCCTGACGCATTGACAAAAACACATTCCAAGATACAGCAAGACCTTGACTTTCCCTTTGTGAGGATGGTGCAAACTGAAGCAACAAGAAATACGAATAAAACAGGGCAGTACAGAGAGCGTACTCTGTAACCTGTTAAAGTATCAAAATGTATATTAGTGCTTTAACTGGACTGGACACACAGTCTTTTTTTACCCCCGCTAGCAGCATCATACTGATGCTACTGTGTAGGTGACAGAATGGCCCTGTCAGGGACTAAATAAATGAATGTCAAAGCCAAAGGATATTAGTCGGCTGTGATAAATGAAGAAGGATATTGTCTGTCAGTTTGGTCATTAGTCTCTTTCACCATTCACTCCTTCTCTGCTATCTCCCTCCTCCTCTATAGTCCCTCAAAGGCTAATACACACAGACATCGCTACTGCTACATATCTTACACTAATAACAACCATAGGCAATATCTATCTAACCATTAACAACGATAACGCAGTCACAGTAGTAAGGAGCGTTCGAGGTCCGAATCAAAAAGCAACTCTGTACTCTGTTTGCCACAGACATTGACATTGGAGTGACTTACATAGAAAGTATCACATCTATTGTTAAGTAGAAAATCTCCCCATTCTCTCTAACCTCCCCATTCTCTAGAGACCTGCTACACACCGACTTCCAACTGTCCTGTTGCTCCAGGGAAGACGAACCCCACACACACCAAATCCGCTACCTTCCATGTGTCATTACATCTTCTAACATGTGTCCTCCCTCATCAGTAATGATTGCTTCATGCTAGTGCACAAGTAGTTTCACATTAAAATGAAAACAAGTTAAATCAAACGTAGGTGATTTTGACAAGAATCGGTGGTAGAGAAACATGGCTGTCAAAGCAGTCGTGAGATCTGAGAGGTGTTGACTAATTGCTTGATAATTACACAGTGAATCGTCTAATTAAGCCGACGGTTAATTAGGGTAAGCTTGCGCAGCTTGCAAGTCTTTTTTGGTTTGGTGTAGGTGTGGATTTGTGTGTAGATGTGTATGCGTGTGTGTCAGCAAATGAGATAAAGAGAGATCGTGAGACTGCTAAAGAGTGAGAGATCGAGAGAGAGCGAGCGAGAGAGACAAAGGGTTGAAGTTCATGAAGAACTCCTCCAGACATATACAGTAACCATCTAACCATCCACAGCCTGTAGCCAATGCAACATCATACAGCTGAACCACTTGTGAAGCTTAAATGTGAATAATAATATTAAGAGCTCTAGACATTACCTCCCCAACCTCCCTCCCGCTCTGCAGTGGAGCGCCATTATCCTTTGTTTGCCTTAGGACAGGCCCTGTTTATTTTACTACCAATCTGAAAATCTATGATGTGGAATAGAAAGCAGCAAAAAAGACCTGGCATCGGAACGCACTATGCAGTCACACTCCAGCAGTTTGTATTCATTTAACAAGCAAATTAGAGAGGAAGTGGAGTTTGTATAGAGCCTGTATGAGTGTAGAGGAAGAGAAAAATACAGATGACTACAGCCTCATTAGCTACAGTTAGTTACATGTTTACCGGTTATAATATCTAATTTAATTGGGAGATCAAAGGAGTGGTGACTACCTCTTGCATGGCTCAGAGGGCAGAGAAACTACACTATGTATGCAAAAGTATGTGGACACCCCTTCAAATGAAGGCTATTTCAGCCACACCCGTTGCTGACAGGTGTATAAAATCGACCACATAGACAAACATTTGTAGTAGAATGGCCTTACCAAAGAGCTCATTGACTTTTAACACAGCACCATCATAGGATGCCACCTTTCCAACAAGACAGTTCATCAAATTTCTGCCTTGCTAGAGGTGCCCCGGTCAACAGTAAGTGCTGTTATTGTGAAGAGGAAAAGTCTAGGAGCAACAACGGGTCAGCCATAGACCACACAAGCTCACAGAACGGGACCGCCAAATGCTGAAGCATCTGTTCTTGTTTGCAACACTCACTACCGATTTCCAAACCACTAAACGTCAACACAAGAACTGTTCGTTGGGAGTTTCATGAAATTGGTTTCCATGGCCGAGCATCCGCGCCCAAGCTTAAAAAGCACCATGAGCAATGTCAAGTGTTGGCTGGAGTGTAAAGCTAGCCGCCATTGGACTCTGGAGCAATGGAAATGTGTTCTCTGGAGTGATGAATCACGCTTTACCATCTGGCAGTCCGACGGATGAATCTGGGTTTGGCGGACACCAGGAGAACGCTACCTGCCCCGATGCAATGCCAAGAGGAATAATGGTTCAGGCTATGCCAGTGAAGGGAAATATTAACGCAAAAGCATACAATGACATTCTAAATAATTCTGTGCTTCCCATTTTATGGAAACAGTTTGGGGAAGGCCCTTTCCTGATTCAGCATGACAATGCCCCCGTGCACAAAGGGAGGTGGTTTGTCGAGATCCTTGTGGAGGAACTTGACTGGCCTGCACAGAGCTCTGACCTCAACCTCATCAAACACCTGTGGGATAAATTGGAATAGCGAATGTGAGCCAGGCCTAAACGCCCAACATCAGTGCCCGACCTCATTAATGCTCATGGCTGCAAGTCCCTGCAGGAATGTTCCAATATAGTGGAAAGCCTTCCCAGAATAGTGGAGGCTGTTATTGCAGCAAAGTGGGGACCAACTCCATATTAATGCCCATGATTTTGAAATTAGATGTTTGACGAGCAGGTGTCCACATACTATTGGTCATGTAGTGTATGTGCCAGAGATCAGCTTTGTCTCATATTCTCATCAAACTCATCCTTCCTTCCGATTGCCAAGCTACAGCTCGTTGTGACTTTATCTGAATGTTACTTGGCGTGATACCATGCAACAGCACATCATTTTGTTTGTATTGGAAAACTGGAAAATGTATTTTCTCAGGGTTTGTTTGGTAAAAACATTTTAATTAAGCTGAGACTTTGCAAGAGATATAGAAAACTAGAGCTGGTTTTGAAATTAAAGCATGTTATGGTGCCTTTAAGGACCTTCTTGATTCTAAGTAACCAGAGTAATCCTGATATACAGTATATTCCAAGAAAACATACATCAATTATTATAGTTTTATTGGAAAGAATGCATCATGCACTTTTCCTACAACTGATGGTGCAAACAGTCTGAATCGTGCAGTAAAGCTTATTATATGAGTCAAAAGCCAGTCCGGTTCCTACAGGATGAATAACATGCTAATTACCATGACGCATGCAAGGCTCCATGCTATTTACTAGTGGTTAAAACCATCAGAGAATCTGTGTGGCATCGGCAGAACACGACCTCCTCACCTCTTACTCTTAATAAAGATGCTGGAGCAGTTGATTAAACTGTGTTGTTAATAAGTAGAGTTAGATTCACAGAGTGCATGAAGCAGAGGCCTGTGGAACTGTGTGTGTGTGTGTGTGTGTGTGTGTGTGTGTGTGTGTGTGTGTGTGTGTGTGTGTGTGTGTGTGTGTGTGTGTGTGTGTGTGTGTGTGTGTGTGTGTGTGTGTGTGTGTGTGTGTGTGTGTCAATGTCGGGCCATAACATGTGTGTTAACAATGTTAGGGTTACCATGGAGATGTAGTTACTGTTCGCCACCTCATCAAGGACACGTTTGTGTAATGTTGTAAATGTGGAGTGGGGAGATCTGCTATTATCTCTCCCTTTAATTGCTTTTGAAGTAAATGCAAAGCATTATTCCATAGTTGTTGAGAGGAAGTTGCTTACGTTTGTTGGATGCACTCGATAAGTTCTATGAAACATGTTTTTTTTTTAAGTACACAAAACCTGCAACTTCTCTTCGAAACATCATCACTATCTTCTTTACCTGTGACTCTGTACTTTTGGCACAACAGTTAAACTTGAATGCGGGAGCTTCTAGGACCGAGCAGAAAATGTACCCATCAGGGCTCAGCCAATTACAGGTGTGATTTCTACCACCCTGAGACAGTCAAACTGAGACAGTATGGTCGCTAGCTATTACAGGTAAACTATCCCGCTGTTACGACCTCAGTAATGTGTGTGTGTATGCACGCGCATATATACGTAAATGTGTGTGTGTGTGTGTGTGTGTGTGTGTGTTACTGACATCCATCTAGAGATGTGGTAATTAGCCTCTGAAACATAGCACCGTGTATCACTCACAGGGATTTAGCAGCTGGGTAATTGGTACAACGTAAGGAAAAATGTACTTGTCACTCCTGAGGAGGGAAACGGGGCTATAGATCAGAGGCTTAGGGGGAGAGAGACAGTGGCCCACTGGCCCCCGTGCTCCCCCTGTTTCAGACAGAGCTCTCACAGTTCACAGAGTGGAAGAGGAGGCCAAAACGTTGGCATCGCTGCATTGTTTTTCATATGCAACACAGTTAATTCATTCAGATTAACGGTAGACCCCCCTAGCTTTGTTCTATTCTCTCCCTTCTCTTCCTTATGCTGGGCCTTATAATAGCTGGTTAATTCACATCACATTCTTTTCTTTTTTACACAAACCCTAGAAACAGCCAGGACGACGATCCTCATATTCACCCAGCAATCCACTGTGCATCTCAAAGCGCTATCAATGGCAACACACTGTAATGTTATGATAGGAGCAGCCAGCAGTGAACAGCACGAGCGAGCAAAAAAACAGGATATTAAAAAAAATCGGTAATCTGTGTTTAAGTTGAAACGATACTGAAGGAGATCCGCCTGTTTCATTCATATTGACATTAAGAACTTCTTTATCGCTCTCCCTAAAGAAAGCTCCCCGAACAATTTAAACCAGCAAAGCACACAATAAGGAATAATATGATTTCTGTTTACTGAGATATCAGCTGGTATTTTGGCGCTACACTGACAGCCAATAGCTACAACAGTATATTAGACCCCAATCTGGCATCTACAAATGTCAAGAGAATGCGAAAGAGGGAGGATGTGGTGAAAGGGATGGGTGGGGGGGTGTCACACATATGTGTAAAATTATTTTTTTTAAACCAACAGAGTTTACATAAACATATTCTGAGGCTGAATCATTATCATATGTGCAGCTGTCAATCTTGATGCTTCAGCTGAGAGCAAAGCGCCTAGGAAAAGAGTATAGTACAACAACCCTATACCCAGGTTGACCATGATTTCTCTCTGAACTCCCTTGGTAAGTCCAGGCATGGTACATTAAGCTCATTCAAAAGCCAGCAGAGGTGAAATACTTGTAGCAACAGTAGCAAGCCCATATATCCAGGCTCCTTCTCTCCTTCTCTCTTTCTGCTCACGAAATCTCTCTCTCTCTCTCTACTCCCTCTTAAAAGAAACAGAAAGTTTAACTTTTCAAATTGACAAAGGGTCCGTCCATAAAACAAGTGATGGAGGCAGTGATATGTTTTCATCAAAACAGGGACAGCCACGCTCGCCTCCTGCTTTCTCTACATCAGGTATCATTTACAAACTCAGCGAGGCAATGTGGGCTTCCAGTCACAAATGAGCTGCGTGGATGAGGTCGTCAGTAGGGCAAGATATAAAGAATGTCAGTGAAATTACATGAATCAGCTATATTGAAAAAAATGGCAAGTGAAAGCATTATCTGTTGAAGTTTGTGATTTGTTTTACATTTTATTTTTCTACTTTCTTTTCTTTACTTGAATTTAATATATATATATATATATAGCTCCAGTAATCAAATGGTACCAGCTACAGAACAAAGATGCAGCATATCCCTGGTTAATGCCCAATAGACACCTACACACTAATATAAAGCTGAGTAAACATGAGTACCTTGTCCAGAGAGAAGGTCTTGGTGAGAGCGAAGCCCCATCCTTCCATGAAGGCCCTGCGGATCATGGCTGTGCTGGTGGTGGGGGGAGCGGAGGCCAGGCCAAAGGGGTTGGGGAACCTGATCCCACACATCTCCACACCGATGTCCACAGAGTCGATGGCACAGTGGAACAGAGGGAGCTGGGGGACGCTGGACACCGTCTGGCCGTGAAGAGACTGGAAGGTCAAAACATCCAGTTACACTACCATGAGGAAAACGACAGGAATAGGGTTGAAAGTTCCAGGAACAGAATTTAACAGCATTTTGCAATCCTAGTAACAGATCGACAGACCGTAAAGATGACGCCGAAGAACATGGCTGACGTTTTACATTCTCCCAACCAATTGTGCAATTTTGTATTATATATTTTTTTTGCGTTTTCTGTAACTTACTTTTTAACTCATTGTGTACATAATGTTGCTGTCTCTTATGACCGAAAATAACTTCTGGACATCAGAAGCGATTACTCGCCGCGGACTGGAAGAAACGTTTTCCTTTAACGAGTCCGACGAGAAGGATATCCTGCTTTCACTGGAACAGGCCCAGATACACGCCTTTTGTGTGAAGAAAAGACGCCGGAAAAAGGGACGCAGATCGGGGATCCTTCTGAGAAGCCGGAGGCGAGCGAGTAAACTCCCAATGCCTTCCATTCTCTTTACTAATGTGCTATCTTTAGAAAATTAAAATTGATGACCTACTATTAAGATTATCCTACCAACGGGACAATAAAAACTAACATCTTATGTTTCACCGAGACGTGGCTGAACAAAGAAATGGATAATATAGAGCTGGAGAGATTTTCAATGCACTGGCAGAACAGAGACGCTACCTCTGGTAAGACGAGGGTGGGGCTATAGTGGAGCGGGTCGAGAGTTTCAAGCTCCTTTGTGTACACATCACCAACAAACTATCATGGTCCAAACTAGAGGTTGACCGATTATGATTTTAGAATGCCGATACCGATTATTGGAGGCCCAAAAAAAAACAATACCGATTAATCAGCCGATGTAAGTATATATATACATTTGTAATAATGACAATTACAACAATACTGAATGAACACATTTTAACTTCATATAATACATAAATAAAAATCAATTTAGCCTCAAATAAATAATGTAACATGTTCAATTTGGTTTAAATAATGCAAAAACACAGTGTTGGGAGAAGTAAAAGTAAAAGTCCAATATGTGCCATGTAAAAAAGCTAGCATTTAAGTTCTTGCTCAGAATATGAGAACATATGAAAGCTGGTGGTTATTTTTAACATGAGCCTTCAATATTCCCAGTTAAGAAGTTTTAGGTTGTAGTTATTATAGGACTATTTCTCTCTATACCATTTGTATTTCATATACCTTTGACTATTGGATGTTCTTATAACTGGTGGCATCCATAAGTCTAAATATTGCTGTTATATTGCACAACCTTCAATGTTATGTCATAATTATGTAAAATTACATAAACAATTAATTACGGTCTTTGTTAGGAAGAAATGGTCTTCACACAGTTCGCAACAAGCCAGGCGGCCCAAACTGCTGCATATACCCGGACTCTGCTTGCACAGAACTCAAGAGAAGTGACACATGAATTTCTTTTAACTAAAAATGCAGGTTTAAAAAAATATACTTGTGTATTGATTTTAAGAAAGGCATTGATGTTTATGATTACGTACATTGGTGCAACGACGGTGCTTTTTTCGCAAATGCGCTTGTTAAATCGTTACCAGTTTGGCGAAGCAGGCTGTGATTCAATGATAAATGAACAGTCACCGCATTGATTTTTTGCAACGCAGGACAAGCTAGTTAAACTAGTAATATCATCAACCATCTGTAGTTAACTTGTTAAGATTGATTGTTTTTTATAAGATACGTTTAATTCTAGCTAGCAACTTACCTTGGCTCCTTACTGCACTCACATAACAGGTGGTCAGCATGCCACGCAGTCTCCTCGTGGAGTGCAATGTAATCGGCATTCAAAAATGCAAATGACCGATTGTTATGAAAACTTGAAACCATCCCTAATTCCCTAACCGATTAATCGGTCGACCTCTAGTCCAAACATACCAAGACAGCCGTGTAATGGGCAAGACAAAACCTTTTCCCCCTCAGGAGACTGAAAAGATTGGCATGGGCCCCCAGATCCTCAAAGGGTTCTACAGCTGCACCATCGAGAGCATCCTAACCGGTTGCACCACTGCCTGGTAAGGCAACTGCTCGACATCTGACCGTAAGGAGCTACAGAGAGTAGTGCGAACGGCCCAGTACATCACTGGGGCAAAGCTTCCTGACATCCAGGACCTATATAATAGGTGGTGTCAGAGGAAAGCCCATAAAATTGTCAGTGACTCCAATCACTCAAGTTATAGACTTTTCTCTGCTACCGCACGGCAAGTCGTACCGGAGCGCCAAGTCTAGGACCAAAAGGCTCCTCAACAGCTTCTACCCCCAAGCCATTAGACTGCTGAATATTTAATAAAAATCGCCACCGGACAATTTACATTGACCCCCCTTGTACACTGCTGCTACTTGCTGTTGTTTGTTACCTATGCATAGTCACTTCGCCCCCACCTACAGATTACCTCAACTAGCCTGTACACCCTGCACACTGACACGGGGTACCCCCTGTATATAGCATCGTTATTGTTATTCTTATTGTGTTACCTTTTATTATTACTTTTTATTTTAGCCTACTTGGTAAATAGTTTCTTCTTCTTGAACTTCACTGTTGGTAAGGACTTGTAAGTAAGCATTTCACGGTTAAGTCTACACTTGTTGTATTCGGGGTATGCAGGAAATAAAGTTTGCTTTGACAGAGCTGTGAGATAACGAAAATAACCACTGGTATTATGACAAAAGTCAACATACAGCAGTCATATACTCAGCAGCCTCCTCATCCCCCCTAGGCACCCAATGTCCCAAATGGCAACCTATAAAGTAGTGCACTATATAGGGAATAGGGTGCCATTTGGGACGCAGCCCCTAAAGTCAAGCATACAACAGTCATCCATCCATCCAGCAGCCTCTTCCTCTCCCCCTCCTAATTAGCCCAGCGTTTATCACAGTCTCTGATTGCTTTTGTAATGATGTCACCGCCGCATAATGAATGAGGAGGTGTCACGCTGTGTGTGTATGTATTTTTTTGTGTGTGTGTGTGTGTGTGTCATGCTGCGGCAAGGCGGCTGTTACATGACAGCCGGTGTTCCCCTTCGAGGGGTTTGGCATGTGGAGGAATACACGCCAAACACACGCCAGGCAACACGGGGGAAAACAGCAGCGGGGAACATGTAAATACAAAATATGGTGATTATTAGGAATACTGGGGGGTTCCAGAGTTCCAACCAACAACAGCTTTAGCTGTCAAGATGTTGACATGTTCTGGATCATCGTCTTCCCCACAACATGTCTCCTTATCTGAATCCCAAATGGCACCATATTCCCTTTATCAGGGCTCTCCAACCCTGTACCTGGAGAGCTACCGTCCTATAGGTTTTCACAGCAACCCTAACCCTAACCTGATTCTAATAATTAGCTGGTTGATAAGCTAAATCAGGTTAGTTACAACTGGGGTTGAAGTGAAAACCTACAGAAGGGTAGCTCTCCAGGAACAGGGTTGGAGTGCCCTGACCTATATAGTCCCTGGTTAAAAGTAGTGCACTACATAGGGAAGAGTGTTATTTGGGACAAGTCCATTTCTACTTTGAAATTGGTTTCTCTCATATGGTGGTGAATGAATATATGCTTGACCTCATTCATATAAGTATATAGATAATATTTTAGAGTAAAAAGAAACCTCTCACCCAGGTGTCCCATGCAGCACTAAGTTCCCAGAATTCCTTGCATAAATAAGGTCTAAATTCAACCATGCACATGATATGATAGCAAAAATACACTGAAAACAGCCTAAATGCACTGCTCGAAAGGGAGACCTATGACACAGTAATATCACATTCTAATATAAAACACACTATTATCCTGAACGTGGAACACACAGTTCAAGGGATCCCTGAATGGCTCAGATATTAATTGCTGACCATTTCCAGCAAATTGCCTGAATTCATTTCCTCTTCCTTGGTCGATTACTGTACAAAACCAAGCAATATACTGTTGCTTCCTTTCTGGTTACAAGTGGCATTTAATCTGCAAATAAACACTTATCTATGCTTTGCAATGAACACAGTTACATTACTACAATTAACCTGCATCTGAACCGGGCCCCGGTCTGCCGAGCGCTGCACTCTGCAGTATAATCTGAGGGGAAACGGAGGGATGGGGGAGGAGGATGGAGGGATGTAGAGGAGGTCAGGCACCTCAGGAAGACAAGACGGCACGCTGGGAGAATTGGAGGCTGGGAATCAACCGCTGTCTCTGTTATTACGTGCGGGAGCTGTAAAGAGTCCTCTCTGATCCTGCCTTTACACAGACTAGTGCACCACACACCCATCTGTACTGCACTTTGACTCATTCACTTAGTGTTCACCACAGTAAGTGCTGCGTGCAGTACAGTAGGGGGTGTACATGCTGAGTGTTCGAGGTGAACGTAGTAATGATGATGATGTATCATTTGGCTTCCTTTCCACTTCCTTTTCAAACCCACAGAAGACATGAATTAATCCACAACGGAAAGAGCTAATATTGTATCGGGACTATTTCAATATTGACATATTCTGCTAATTGAGAAGTGATGTAATTGCCTTGGTTCATTCATGAATCTACACACAGGGATGCTGTTATTGGGAAAAAGAAAAGGAAACAAATGAAAGTCGAGCAAGATGAAGTACTGAACATTGATACTGTGTAAATGTTTATAGTCACTCTCAAAAAGAGAGGGTTTACTTGATCGCCAGTGAAACGTTAGCTTTCTCTAAAGCCTCCATCTTTCCTTTTGTATTTCTTTCTCCTCCTCCCTCATGTGTGAATGTTGAAAACCTTGTAACATTCTGTATATGTGTGTGTGTGGAACACAGCCCTGGGGCTGGGGACACACCTGTAGGTACTTGTGCATGTGCCAAGATGCCTGTTTGCCGTCGTTGACTGACTCCACGGTGGTGTTTGCCTGTCCTGCCACGTCGCCCCCAGCAAACACCCAGGACTCACTACTCTGCATGCTCTCTGGGTCCAGCTCTGGGAGACCCCAGCGGGTCAACCGCACCGGAGCCATGGCCTCTTTCACTGGAGGAGAGGGGAGAGAGGATCCACAATAAGTGATGGTGTGGGCAGTATTTAAGTAAAAATACTTGAAAGTACTACTTAAGTCGTTTTTGGGGGTATCTGTACTTTACTTCGCTATTTATAATTTTGAAAACTTTTACTTTTACTTCACTACATTCCAAAAGAAAATAATGTTATTTTTACTCCATACATTTTCCCTGAAACCCAAAAGTACTCTTACATTTTGAATGGACAGGAAAATGGTCCAATTCACACACTTGTCAAGAGAACGTCCCTGGTCAAACCTATTGCCTCTGAGCACACGTGCTTTGTTTGATAATTATGTCTGAGTGTTGGAGTGTGCCCCTGGCTATCCATACATTTAAAAAAACAAAAAACAAGAATGGTGGCATCTGGTTTGCTTAATATAAGGAATTTGGAATGATTATACTTTTGACACTATATACGAATATATGTTTAATTTACTTTTGATACTTAAGTATATTTAATATCAAATACTTTAAGACTTTTACTCAAGTAGAATTTTACTGCGTGACATTCAACTTTTACTTGAGTCATTTTCTATTAAGGTACCTTTACTTTTACTCAAGTATGTCGATTGGGTACTTTTTCCACCACTAGGTGTGGGGTGTGTTTGTGTTTGTGTTTGCGTGTGCGTGTGTGTGTGTGTGTGTGTGTGTGTGTGTGTGTGTGTGTGTGTGTGTGTGTGTGTGTGTGTGTGAGTGTTTGTGTGACAGAGAGAGAAAGGGAGAGAAAGAGGCGAGAGACGACAGAAAGTGATAGAGAGAGGAGAAAGAAAGAGAGAACGAGAGAGGGGAAGATAACGAGATAAAAAAAAAAATTGTAGTGAGAGTGACCGACCGTGATGGACTACAAACCATACAGAGAGCAATATGAAGTCTGTGACAAGACCGATGACAGCGGGGGATTCACGCTCTCTGTCTCTCCCCTCACTCTCAGCTAGGTTAATGTAACATCTCCTGAGGCATTCATTCACCGTTAGCTGAATGTTAGCCCAGAGATCCTCTGTCAAACTGATCTACATTATAAAAAAGCTCATTTTCTTCTACCTCACCTATACAATTCATCTTTCAGACTAAATGCTTTTCAGCATGGAAGATGGCCTGCATCTATCAGCAGGGACATTTTTAAATACAGATCTGCGAGTTGGACAAGATTTATTACACTCTATTAGAATTACTAGAGGGAGGGGGGAAAGTTTCACCTTCCCAGTCTATTCAATGGGGAAAGGTTTTCAGCACACAACTAAGAATACAATGTTTTATTGCAACCACACTGTTGAAGTTGAATTCCTCCATAAGGGGAGGACAGAGGAGAATGTGTAGAGAGTTGACATGCGTTCGGCGTGTCAAACCCCTCAGAGCGGAACACCAGCTGTCATGTCACGGCCGTCTTGCTGCAGTGTTACACACACATGACAATGTATGATGCGGTGACTGTTATCACACACGGTGATGAGGGATAAACACAGCAGCATCGTCCTGCTATAGTGATGAACAGACTCACAAGACATTGGGGAAACAAAATGGTGTCAAGATGATTGCAATAGAAATTCTGGGCTTTTGCCCATTAACTTAGTAGAAGAAGACACATACCTCATTATACTGTACAAAAATGTGTATTGGTATATTCAGCAGAATATTTAATATGGCATGTTGTTTTACCATACATTTCCATATAATCCATATGTTTAATCATCCATTCTGAGCCATTATTAGCATATGCTATAACAGCTAGAGCTAGACCTACACAACACAAATTCGGCAAAAAAAAGAAACCTCCCTTTTTCAGGACCTTGTCTTTCAAAGATCATTCGTAAAAATCCAAATAACTTCACAGATCTTCATTGAAAAGGGTTTAAACACTGCTTCCCATGCTTTTTCAATGAACCATAAAGAATTAATGAGCTGCAAGAAGGCATGAGGACTGCAGATGTGGCCGGGGCAATAAATTGCACTGTCTGTACTGTGAGACGCCTAAGACAGCGCTGCAGGGAGACAGGACGGACAGCTGCTCATCCTCTTAGTGGCAGACCATGTGTAACAACACCTGCACAGGATCGGAACATCCGAACATCACACCTGCGGGACAGGTACAGGATGGCAACAACAACTGCTTGAGTTACACCAGGAACGCACAATCCCTTCATCAGTGCTCAGACTATCCGCAATAGGCTGAGAGAGGCTGGACTGAGGGCTTGTAGGCCTGTTGTAAGGCATGTCCTCATCAGACATCACCGGCAACAACGTCACCTATGGGTAAAAACCCACCGTCGCTGGACCAGACAGGACTGGCAAAAAGTGCTCTTCACTGACGAGTAGCGGTTTTGTCTCACCAGGGGTGATGGTCGGATTCGTGTTTATCATCGAAGGAATGAGCTTTACACCGAGGCCTGTACTCTGGAGCGAGATCGATTTGGAGGTGGAGGGTCCGTTATAGTCTGGGGCGGTGTGTCACAGCATCATCGAACTAAGCTTGTTGTCATGTTAGTGTTCTGCCATGGCCAGCGAAAAGCCCGGATCTCAATCCCATTGAGCACGTCTGGGACCTGTTGGATCCGAGGGTGAGGGCTAGAGCCATTCCCCCCAGAAATGTCAGGGAACTTGCAGGTGCCTTGGCGGAAGAGTGGGGTAACATCTCACAGCAAGAACTGGCAAATCTGGTGCAGTCCATGAGGAGGAGATGCACTGCAGTACTTAAATGCAGCTGGTGGCCACACCAGATACTGATTGTTACTTTTGATTTTGACCCGCCCTTTGTTCAGGGACACATTATTCAATTTCTGTTAGTCACATGTCTGTGGAACTTGTTCAGTTTATGTCTTAGTTGTTGAATCTTGTTATGTTCATACAAATAAATGTTAAGTTTGCTAAAAATAAACACAGTTGATAGTGAGAGGACGTTTCCTTTTTTGCTGAGTTTAAATCCCTCATAATAACAGCTAGCTATAACTGCTGTAGCTAGGGCCAATACAACACCTGCATCCCTCATAATAACAGCTAGCTATAACTGCTGTAGCTAGGGCCAATACAACACCTGCATCCCTCATAATAACAGCTAGCTATAATTGCTGTAGCTAGAGCTTATACAACACATACATCCCTTATAATAACAGCTAGCTATAACTGCTGTAGCTAGGGCCAATACAACACCTGCATCCCTCATAATAACAGCTAGCTATAATTGCTGTAGCTAGAGCTTATACAACACATACATCCCTTATAATAACAGCTAGCTATAACTGCTGTAGCTAGAGCTTATACAACACATACATCCCTTATTATAACAGCTAGCTATAACTGCTGTAGCTAGGGCCAATACAACACCTGCATCCCTCATAATAACAGCTAGCTATAACTGCTGTAGCTAGAGCTTATACAACACATACATCCCTCATAATAACAGCTAGCTATAATTGCTGTAGCTAGAGCTTATACAACACATACATCCCTTATAATAACAGCTAGCTATAACTGCTGTAGCTAGGGCCTACACAACACCTTCATCTGTCATGCATAGTACCTGGCAACACAAACAGGGGGGAGTGTTTTGAAGCCACCGTGCCTCTATCTTGGCACTCCCCGAAAATTGTACAAAATATTTTATAGAAATGCATTTATTAATGTCTACGTCTTTGATTTGACCATGTTTATTATATTACACACACCTTAATGCATACATTTAAACTATATTATATGAGCTAAACATACAAATAAAGTATAATTTTTAGAAAGTACTAAAGGGGAAGTGCTTATATGGCCAACCAGTGGCTTCAAAGCATCTCACTGGCTAACACATAGCATGAGCAATCCAAGGTATATATATATATATATCTTTGGCATGAACGCACACGCATGCAAACTATGCACACGCCCACACACAGAAACACACACACACTTTTTGTGACAGTACAGCGTAAAGGGAAAGAGATGCTTAGCTAACACAGAGGAGGTGGGTGCTTCATGTCTCCAGTTCCCCACCCACCCTCCATGAAACTCAGCAGGAAGGAGACCAAAGCAGGAAGGAGGCATGGGTGCAATAATGGCTGCCTCCCTCCCTCCCAGAACTGAGTCTGCTTCCCAAATTACACCCTATTCCCTTTAAAGTGCGCTACTTTTGACCAGGACCCATAGGGCTCTGGTCAAAGGCAGTTGACTACATAGGGAATATGGTGCCATTTGCGACGCACACTGGGTCCAGCCCACCAGACTATACAGGCCAGGTTTTAACTGCTAACTCATCCTACAGCTGTGTTCACTGCCAAGCGGAACATCCTCTGTGGGTCTGACAACATACTTAAGTGGATAAGTGATTCATAGTTCAAGAATAAGGATCATTCTGACTGTACTACTCTGGGGATTCTTTTCTCAGCATTTTGTTGTTTCTGTATGATGAAATCACACACTAAAAACACACAGACGCTTGCAAGCACGCTTGACACACATACGCACACAAACAAACACACGCACTCTCATGCCAAGGCACGGATCAATTCCTTACTAAATATGCAGGCAATCAGGTTTGGCAAAAATATCATCCTATCAAATTAAACTAGTTTGCTCGGAGTCACGCACCCCATTTAATTCAGGCTCTTATCAGTAATTCCTCATGTTTTAATTAACCTTGGTGATTAATTGCTAATCATAACAATACCCTCCTTAGCACTCGATGACACCTTCGGGGATGTGGAGCAGGTTCTAAGGATGTTTCTTTAGCAACAGGTCAACCATAGTACCAGGGGGGAGGAAGAGAGATACTCCGTGTCCCAAATGCCATCCTTTACTGTGCACTCCTTTTCACCAGCGCTTGATGGACCCTGGTCAAAAGTAGTGCACTATGAAAGGAATAGAGTGCCTTTGGACACGCAAAAAGAGTAACAAAATGGATAACAAAATCCATTTGAGCTGTGAAGAGGTGGAAGTGGGTAGACCGAATCAGTGGAGCAGATTACGATAACAATCAGTCAATCAAGCCTTTACCCCATCTATAAAATCAATAAGACACAGTCAGATAGACACAGTCAGGCAAGAACGTCAGCGGAACTCTGTCTACACCGAGTCTCTCACACTCTCTATCTTAATTACTTTGGGTTGAGTAGATGTGTATTTCACCATCACGACCGATTATGAATGCGTGTAAAACATCTTCAGTTTCTGCCTGCTTAGGTAGCCCCAACTATGTATTTGTGCATCTGTGCTGCATCGCAAGGTTGGCTAATGGCAGCGCTAGCTGGGTAACCAGTTGTAAAGCTCTGTCGCTCTATCGCCGAGCACTTGTGTGTGTGTGTGTGTGTGTGTGTGTGTGTGTGTGTGTGTGTGTGTGTGTGGTCGTCTGAGCTTAAAACTCATTACAGTGATTTCATGTCATTGTTGGGTGACTCTGGACAGTGTGTGGCGTTTGTGGCCCTGCTGTGATACCCACCTGTTTATTCAATAGCAGCCTAATTGAAAATCATAGCAGGTATGGCCTTTTCTCAACGCAATCTAATTACCTGCCCTGGCGACAGTGTCACACAAAAAGACAGGCGTCGTCTTGTAAGCAAGTGGGTTTTAAAAAAAAAAGATCATCCTAGACGAGGGCTCCCCTACTGGTGCCCTCCAGGTTTGGCCCCCACATGTTTTCTGAGCAATTTTTAAAAATAAAATAATAATATTTATATATATATATATATATAATAATATAATATATTATTATATAATATATATATAATGATAATATATTATTATACACAGTCAAACATTTGGACACACCTACTCATTCCAGGGTTTTTATATTTTCTATATTGTAGAATAATAGACATCAAAACTATGAAAAAGCTCAATCATATGGTAACCAAAAAAGTGTTAAAAAAGTGTCAGCCCCGATGAGGTAGTCACCTGGAATGCATTTCAATTACTCGATCCCTCCGATGTCAACAACTACAGACCAGTATCCCTTCTTTCTTTTCTCTCCAAAACTCTTGAACGTGCCGTCCTTGGCCAGCTCTCCCGCTATCTCTCTCTGAATGACCTTCTTGATCCAAATCAGTCAGGTTTCAAGACTAGTCATTCAACTGAGACTGCTCTTCTCTGTATCACGGAGGCGCTCCGCACCGCTAAAGCCAACTCTCTCTCCTCTGCTCTCATCCTTCTAGACCTATCGGCTGCCTTCGATACTGTGAACCATCAGATCCTCCTCTCCACCCTCTCCGAGTTGGGCATCTCCGGCGCGGCCCACGCTTGGATTGCGTCCTACCTGACAGGTCGCTCCTACCAGGTGGCGTGGCGAGAATCTGTCTCCTCACCACGCGCTCTCACCACTGGTGTCCCCCAGGGCTCTGTTCTAGGCCCTCTCCTATTCTCGCTATACACCAAGTCACTTGGCTCTGTCATAACCTCACATGGTCTCTCCTATCATTGCTATGCAGACGACACACAATTAATCTTCTCCTTTCTCCCTTCTGATGACCAGGTGGCGAATCGCATCTCTGCATGTCTGGCAGACATATCAGTGTGGATGACGGATCACCACCTCAAGCTGAACCTCGGCAAGACGGAGCTGCTCTTCCTCCCAGGGAAGGACTGCCCGTTCCATGATCTCGCCATCACGGTTGACAACTCCATTGTGTCCTCCTCCCAGAGCGCTAAGAACCTTGGCGTGATCCTGGACAACACCCTGTCGTTGTCAACTAACATCAAGGCGGTGGCCCGTTCCTGTAGGTTCATGCTCTACAACATCCGCAGAGTACGACCCTGCCTCACACAGGAAGCGGCGCAGGTCCTAATCCAGGCACTTGTCATCTCCCGTCTGGATTACTGCAACTCGCTGTTGGCTGGGCTCTCTGTCTGTGCCGTTAAACCCCTACAACTCATCCAGAACGCTGCAGCCCGTCTGGTGTTCAACCTTCCCAAGTTCTCTCACGTCACCCCGCTCCTCTGCCCTCTCCACTGGCTTCCAGTTGAAGCTCGCATCCGCTACAAGACCATGGTGCTTGCCTACGGAGCTGTGAGGGGAACGGCACCTCAGTACCTCCAGGCTCTGATCAGGCCCTACACCCAAACAAGGGCACTGCGTTCATCCACCTCTTGCCTGCTCGCCTCCCTACCACTGAGGAAGTACAGTTCCCGCTCAGCCCAGTCAAAACTGTTCGCTGCTCTGGCCCCCCAATGGTGGAACAAACTCCCTCACGACGCCAGGACAGCGGAGTCAATCACCACCTTCCGGAGACACCTGAAACCCCACCTCTTTAAGGAATACCTAGGATAGGATAAGTAATCCTTCTCACCCCCCTCTTTAAGATTTGGATGCACTATTGTAAAGTGACTGCTCTACTGGATGTCATAAGGTGAATGCACCAATTTGTAAGTCGCTCTGGATAAGAGCGTCTGCTAAATGACTTAAATGTAAATGTAAATGATGCTTCGTTAAAAGTGTATTTGTGGAATTTCTTTCCTTCTTCATTCGTTTGAGACAAGTCACTTGTTGTGACAAGGTAGGGGTGGTATACAGAAGATAGCCTTATTTGGTAAAAGACCAAGTCCAGCTCAAATAAGCAAAGAGAAACAACAGTCCATTACCTTAAGACATGAAGGTCAGTCAATCCGGAGAATTTCAAGAACTTTGAACGTTTCTTCAAGAGCGTCTGCTAAATTACTTAAATGTAAATGTAAGAGCAGTCGCAAAAACTATCAGGCGCTATGATGAAACTGAATCGTGAAGACCGCCAAAGGAACGGAAGACCCAGAGTTACCTCCGCTGCAGAGGATAAGTTCATTAGAGTGAACTGCACCTCAGATTGCAGCCCAAATAAATGATTCACAGAGTCGAAGTAACAGACATCTCAGCATCAACTGTTCAGAGGAGACTGCATGAATCAGGCCTTCATAGCCGAATTGCTGCAACAACAAAAAATATGACTAAAGTACACCAATAAGAAGAGACAATAATTTTTGGTTCCAACAGCCGTGTCTTTATGAGACACAGAGTAGGTGAACGGATGATCTCCACATGTGTGGGTCCCACCGTGAAGCTTGGAGGAGGAGGGGAGGTGTGATGGTGCTTTGCCGGTGACACTGTCTGGCATTTATTTAGATGTCAAGGCACAATTAACAGCATGGCTACCACAGCATCCTGCAGTGATATGCCATCCAATCTGGTTTGCGCTTAGTGGAACTATCATTTGTTTTTCAACAGGACAATGACCCCAAAGACACCTCCAGGCTGTGTAAGGGCTATTTGACCAAGAAGGAGAGTGATGGAGTGCTGCATCAGGTGACCTGGCCTCCACAATCACCCAACCTCAACCCAATTGAGATGGTTTGGGATGAGTTGGACGGCAGAGTGAAGGAAAAGCAGCTGTCATGACTTTGGCCTGGGGGGTGGGTTTATGACAGTCATAAATACCTCTTCCCCCTTTTTCCTCTCTCTACCCTACTGATGTTACATTTGCAAACCCCTTGGCTAACATAGAGATTCTGGGAACATCAGAAGGTGGGGGGAAATGAACTATATTCTGGTAATCCGACCAATTGAACATATGCGGTGGTACTTAATGAATATGATGTCAGTTCGGTTGTCATCTAAGACATTCTCATCAGTGATAAGATGACAAACTCTACAGTGGAAAGTCTACACATCAGTTATCGGATTCACATGGAATTGTTGTTCAATTTAAATGGTTGAATATGAAATTATTCGTGATGGGATGAAATGTGATTGTAGCTTCTGAAAAGTGAGATTTGGGTTTTCGTAAGGTTAGGGCTCTGCTCAATCAGTGGCCCGCCCCTGTGAAGAGTCATGGGTTATAAAACTTTTCAGACACACCCTTCTCGCTCCACTATATGACAATATATGTTGACAATATAACCTCCTGTTCCGAGGATGTGAGGACGACTGTCCGATGTCAGAATGGTTCAGATAATAACTACAGAACGAAGCCAACATCAGCGTGAGCTTTGGTTGCGAATGGTATGAACTTTGAACTCTTATTCACTACAGAAGTGATACCTCCTAGCCGTTGAGTTAGCAACAGCAGCTGCAAACGAGGGTTAAGAAGGAACAGACAGAGTATCCCGTCTATCACACAACGATAACGTATCCAATTGACCATCAGAGACATTCTTCAAAGGACAACGGACTTGGTTTGGCAACACGGCCTTCCATCTACCACCAACCTACTGAAGTGCAGCTCAGAGTAAATATTTATTGCATTTTCCTTTTCCAAATGGGCGCTAATTTAGAATGCATAAGATACAGCTTCTTCCTTTGTTACGCTCTTTCACAACCCAACCCTTTTCTTTTGTGTAACAAGCTGTCATGTCTGTTCCGCCCGCTAGGGACTTTTTCCTTTATGACGTAATTTGTAATCAATTTATGATTAATTACGTGTATGTGTAATTCTGTGTGATTAGTTAGGTATTTAGTAAATAAATAATTAAACCCAATTTTGCATTGCTGATTCAGCTTGTTAGCCAGGGTATAACCGAGATAACCAAGAATGTACAACTTTCAGATGAGACTTAATTAAGGTGACAATTAATATTGACTGCTATTGATGTAAAATATTACTAGGTCTTTAAGAGTTTATTCGGAAGATAACAGCTCTATAAATATTATTTTGTGGTGCCCCGACTCTCTAGTTAATTACATTTACATGATCAGCTCAATCAGGTAATATTAATTACGGATAAATTATTTTATAGAATAGCATGTCATATCACATAATCCGGCATAGCCAAAGACACGACACAGCCAACAAGTGCTCAGCATATGTGGGAACTTCTAAAATATACTTTGATTTGTTTAACACTTTTTTTGTTAATACATTATTCCATATATGTTATTTCATAGTTGTGATGTCTTCACTATTATTCTATAATGTAGAAAATAGTAAAAATAATGAAAAACCCTTGAATGAGTAGGTGTGTCCAAACCTTTGACTGGTACTGTATATATATAGTTGGACATTAAAGACAGTAACAACACCAAGAAATCAGCTTCAAGTGATGTAATTTAAAAAAAATCTGTTCCCAAGTATTCCCAATAATAGAGAGACACGTGATCGAATTCAAATATAAGTTAGGTTTGAAATTAGTAAAATATTATATCTGTTTTGGCGGTGAATTTTCAGTCTACACATTATTTGTAATTATGTTCCAACCCCCTGACAAGGTTCTGTAAACACTCACATACAGGCAGACACACAGGCACGCTAACATGCGCACACACACACACACACACACACACACACAAGACCCTCAAAACCCAAGTACATTGAGTTCTCATCACCGGCACTCATCTAAATTAGAGCCTCAACACAAGACATAGTGTTTAGATGATGATGAGGAAAACAATGTGATGAGTGTCGTCTTAAGTCCTACTCCAAATGTGCTAAACAATGATAAGTTAGACAGTCCTATCCATACGGGACCACTGTCGTCGCTCGTATAATGAGAAATCTCCAGGAGAAAGGGGAGATCCAGGTGTACCATCAACATAATGGTTTGTGTTTGTTTGCCAGGCTTTCTGTCTGTCTGACTCTGTTTAATGCAGCTCAAGGATAACATCCTCACGCTGTTTTTAAAGCAATAATGTAGACAACATTCAACACAAACTCTTCATTTGAGGATATTTGTAAAAGTTGATAAAAAACCATAAGAGTGGACTGTGCTGTCAAAGAGTCTACTCATATGGTAAAACTCAGGTTCCATTCAGAGTAAAGGTATTATTATTGTGTATCAATAGCAAGACTATTGGCGCCCCCCCGTGGGTTGTGCCGTGGTGGAGATCTTTGTGGGCTATACTCGGCCTTGTCTCAGGATGGTAAGTTGGTGGTTGAAGATATCCCTCTAGTGGTGTGGGGGCTGTGCTTTGGCAAAGTGGGTGGGGTTATATCCTGCCTGTTTGGCCCTGTCCAGGGGTATCATCGGATGGGGCCACAGTGTCTCCTGACCCCTCCTGTCTCAGCCTCCAGTATTTATGCTGCAGTAGTTTATGTGTCGGGAGGCTAGGGTCAGTCTGTTATATGTGGAGTATTTCTCCCGTCTTATCCGGTGTCCTGTGTGAATTTAAGTATGCTCTCTCTAATTCTCTCTTTCTTTCTTTCTCTCTGAGGACCTGAGCCCTAGGACCATGCCTCAGGACTACCTGGCATGATGACTCCTTACTGTCCCCAGTCCACCTGGCCGTGCTGCTGCTCCAGTTTCAACTGTTCTGCCTGCGGCTATGGAACCCTGACCTGTTCACCGGACGTGCTACCTGTCCCAGACCTGCTGTTTTCAACTCCCTAGAGACAGCAAGAGTGGTAGAGATGATCGGCTATGAAAAGCCAACTGACATTTACTCCTGAGGTGCTGACTTGTTGCACCCCCGACAACTACTGTGATTATTATTATTTGACCATGCTGGTTATTTATGAATATTTGAACATCTTGGCCATGTTCTGTTATAATCTCCACCTGGCACAGCCAGAAGAGGACTGGCCGCGCCTCATAGCCTGGTTCCTCTAGGTTTCTTCCTAGGTTTTGGCCTTTCTAGGGAGTTGTTCCTAGCCACCGTGCTTCTACACCTGCATTGCTTGCTGTTTTAGGCTGGGTTTCTGTACAGTACTTTGATATATCAGCTGATGTAAGAAGGGCTATATAAATAAATGTGATTTTGATTCATACAAAAATCGTCCCAACAAATTGTTGTGATGTTCAATGCACTTTCAATAAAGTTTGACTCTGATTGATACCTTTGGGGTCGCTCAGCATGGATCCGAAGGCACTGATGATGTAATCGGCCTTGAGGCGTATGATCTGATCCTCGTCCTCCATCCAATCACCTTCGTCTGTCAGCTCCGTACGACAGAACTCCATTCCCGCCAAGCGACCCGCCTTCATGATGACCTCACGAGGGGACAGGAAGGGCATGAACTCACACTTCTCTTCCATGGCCAGCTCCATCTATAGGTAGGAGAAATATAGAGCTCAGGGGTCAATGGTGATGGGTCATCGACAGGTTACATCTTTAAATTGTGGCTTGAATTGTGTTTAATTATTTTAAGTATCAAAGATTCTAATTCTTTTATCACAATATTTCTCGTCAAATGCAAAGTCATTTTAATCTAAAACTGGACAAAAATATGTCTAATTATCAAGCCCAAGGTACAACTTTTTTATTCCCTTCGTTTGTCAGGACTGGAAAATATATTTTGTAGTCTCACACATTACAACGGCACACAATAGAAGACACTAGGAAGTTTTCCTGCTTTGTTCAAAGACCTTCAATTTCATACGGATTAATGAAAAAAGGCCCCATCTACAACAAAGTCATTGAAATTACGTTTCCAGTCCTGAGATGTGCACAAAAGGGAAGGGGGGTGGGTTGCTTCTATAATAGCTCCCCCTTTCTCTCAGTTTTCTGAAATTGTCTCAGTTGACATCAATGCTCATGCTTCACACAATATTGAACTTTTTTCAATGTGATGTGAAGGTTACTGACGCCTACAAGAGGCCTAAACTTAATATACCTTATAAACAAACTTAATTAGTGTGAGGCGATGCTAGCAGCTTAACTGTCTGCTTCTGCGGGGAAAAGCAAACAGCTGTTGATAATCACCTTACTTTTCTCATTTCGTTAGGGTTATTTTTGGCGTTACTATGGCAGCAAGAGGTGTGCTCTGACACGACGCATGACTAAAGGTGCCGTTGGACGATGATTCTAGAATGAACTGTGCCGTCAAGCTCAACTCTCAACTAGAATAGCATTGACAGAAAGACACCTTGAACTTTTCATCACACTCACAATCATAACTAATATACGGCAGTTGAAGAATGCATCTTAACTCCAAGTGCTACTTTTACTGATGGTCTAACACATCAAAAGTTGATAAGAATCAAGACTGAAGGGAGTATTACGAGTCAATGTCATGCTTCAAATGCAGGGATATCTTTTGAAGGAACAGTGAAAATAGCAACAGCACTGCCTATGATATCCTTCCTCTCTCCTTTGTGGCAGCGCTACTAGAAAGGGACAGATCCCAGTGAGTCCGTCTGGGGCTCACGGCAGTGTGTGTGTGCAGGCGGAGAGCTTTTGACAGTTATCGCCCTCCAGAACCTAAGACAGGCCTTTGTAATAAACCAGAAAAAAGTGTCTTAAAAAACATGTCAGCAGGGCCAAGGAGAGGACACTCACACAGACAGCTTAATAAAGACAGCGTCCTCTCTCCTCTTCACTAGCCTTCTCCCTAACACTATCTCTGTCTATCTTTCTCCCTCAGTCTTTCTCTCTCTGTCTGTCTTTCTCTCTCTCTTTGTCTGTCTTTCTCAAACAAGTTAAGCATCTGGTACACTGGTAACATTTAGCGATCTCTCTCTCTCTCTCCCTCTCTCTCTCTCTCTCTCTCTGTCAACCTTTTCTCCTTTTCTCTCCTTTCTTCTGGTTTGTCTCTACCTCCTCGGGGACAGCCCTGATGTTGGTGAAGCCTTTCCTAAACACCACGTAGACCCGCTTGGCACCGCAGCGCAGGGAAGAAGTGGCACAGTCGAAAGCTGTGTCTCCTGAACCCAGAACAATCACCGTGCCACGCAGCTCCGGCAGGGAAGACTTGCAGCTGCACATTCCTAAAAGCGGGAGGAGAAGAGAAAAGGAGTTACAATCTGATCATTTACTGTGTTGATTTTGAAATGACATATACAGTACAGTGCCAGTCAAACGTTTGTAGAAATAGTAGGTATGTCCAATGTAGAATAAAAGTGAACACAACAAAACTATGAAATAACACATACAGAATTATGTAATAACCAAAAATGGTTTAAACAAATCAAAACATATTTTATATTTGGGATTCTTCAAAGTAGCCACCCTTTGCCTTAATGACAGCTTTGCAGACTCTTAGCATTCTCTCAACAAGATTCATGAGGTAGTCACCTGGAATGCATTTCAATTAACAGGTGTGCTTTATTAAAGGTTAATTTGTGGAATTTCTTTCCATCTTATTGCGTTTGAGCCAATCAGTTGTGTTGTGACAAGGTAGGGGTGGTATACAGAAGATAGCACTATTTGGTAAAAGACCCAGTCCATATTATGGCAAGAACAGCTCAAATAAGCAAAGGGAAACGACCGTCCATCATTACTTGAGGACATGAAGGTCAGTCAATCTGGAAAAATAACTTTGAAAGTTTCTTCAAGGGCAGTCGGAAAAACCATCAAGCTCTATGATGAAACTGCCTCTCATGAGGACAGCCACAGGAAAGGAAGACCCAGAATTACCTCTGCTGCAGTGGGAAAGTTCATTAGAGTTACCAGCCTCAGAAATTGTAGCCCAAATAAATGCTTCACAGAGTCCAAGTAACAGACACATCTCAACATCAACTGTTCAGAGGAGACTGTGAATCAGGCCTTCATGGTCGATTTGCTGCAAAGAAACTACTACTATAGGACACCAATAAAAATAAGAGACTTCCTTGGGCCAAGAAACACAAGCAATGGACATTAGACCAGTGGAAATCTGTCCTTTGGTCTGATGAGTCCAAATTGAGATTTTGAGTTCCAACCACCGCGTCTTTGTGAGACGCAGAGTAGGTGAATGGATGAACTCCGCATGTGTGGTTACCACTGTGAAGCATGGAGGGGGTATGATGGCGTAGGGGTGCTTTGCTGGTGACACTGTCTGTGATTTATTTAGAATTCAAGGCACACTTAACCAGCATGGCTACCACAGCATCCTGCAGCGATATGCCATCCCACCTGGTTTGCGCTTAGTGGAACTATCATTTGTTTTTCAACAGGACAATGACCCCAAAGACACCTTCAACCTGTGTAAGGGCTATTTGACCAAGAAGGAGAGTGATGGAGTGCTGCATCAGATGACATGACCTCCACGATCACCCGACCTCAACCCAGTTGAGATGGTTTGGGTTAAGTTGGACAGCATAGTGAAGGAAAAGCAGCCAACAAGTACTCAGCCTATGGGGGAACTACTTCAAGACTGTTAAAAAGCATTCAGGTGAAGCTGGTTGAGAGAATGAGAATGAGTGTGCAAAGCTGTCATCAAGGCCAAGAGTGGCTACTTTGAAGGATCTAACATCTTAAATATATTTTGATTTGTTTAATACTTTTTTGGTTACTACATTACTCCACACGTCTTACTTCACAGATTTGATGTCTTAACTATTATTCTATAATGTAGAGCATAGTAAAAATAAAGAAAAACCCTTGAATGAGTAGGTGTGTCCAAACTTGACTAGTACTGTATGTCTAAGTGTTTATTTCATTGTGGAAAACTACACTGAACAAAACCATAAAATGCAACATGCACTTATTATTAGGATTTTACTGAGTTACAGATCATAAAAGGAAATCAGTCAATTGAAATACATTAATTGACTCGGAATACAGATATGCATCTGTTGATCAGACACTGAGTCAAAAAAAGGTATGGGCGTGGATCAGAAAACCAGTCAGTATCTGGTGTGACCACTTCACGCAGCGCAACACATCTCCTTCGCATAGAGTTGATCAGGCTGTTGATTGTGGCCTGTGGAATGTTGTCCCACTCCTCTTCAATGGCTGTGAGAAGTTGCTGAATATTGGTGGGAACTGGAACACACTTTCGTACAAGTCGATCCAGAGCATCCGAAACATGCTCAATAGGTGACATGTCTGGTGAGTATCCTTGCGACATGGGGCTGTGCATTATCATGCTGAAACATTAGGTGATGGCGGCGGATGAATGGAACGACAATGGGCTTCATGATCCTGTTATGGTAAATCTGTGCATTCAAATTGCCATCGCAATTGTGTTTGTTGTCCGTAGCTTATTCCAGCCCATACCATAACCCCACCGCCACAATAGGGTACTCTGTTCACAACGTTGACATCAGCAAACCGCTCGCCCACACTACGCCATACACGCTTGTCTGCTATCTGCTCTGTACAACTCTGGTATTCATCCAGTGTGCCAGTGGCCATCGAAGGTAAGCATTTGCCCACTGAAGTTTGTTACGATGCTAAACTGCAGTCAGGTCAAGACCCTTGTGAGGAGGCTGGTGGCTGGTCTCAGACGATCCCGCAGACGACGAATCCAGATGTGGAGTTCCTGGGCTAGCGCGGTTACACATGGCCTGCGGTTGTGAGATCGGTTGGAAGTACTGCCATATTCTCTAAAACAATGTTGGAGATGGCTTATGGTAGAGAAATTAACATTCAATTCTATGGCAACAACTCTGGTGGAGATTCCTGCAGTCAGCATGCCTATTACACATCCCCTCAAAACTTGAGACATCTGTGGCACTGTGTTGTGACAAAACTGCACATTTTAGAGTGGTCTTTTGTTGTCCCCAGCACAAGGTGAACCTGTGTAATGATCATGCCGTTTAATCAGCTTCTTGATATGCCAGACCTGTCAGGTGAATGGATTATCTTGGTAAAGGAGAAATGCAACAAATGTGTTCACAGCATTTGTGAGAAATAAGCTTTTTGTGTGTATGGAAAATTATTTTAGCTTAGGAAACATGCATTTACATATACTTTTCAGTATAAATGAAATCTTTAAAAAAAAGAAAATTTAGTTGCGGCTGCCGATGCTCGTTCTATTGGCTGCGGTGTTCACCTGTTTTGCTGGCTTTGGAGACCAAAGGTAGGAAATCCTTTGACGTGTAAAAGCCTTGTTCGATCGTCAGCTCCTCAAATATTTGATGTCTGTTAGCCTGTGGAAGACCTGGTGACAAAACGACACAGAAGTAAAGCAACGGAGTTGAGAAAAGTATTTTAGCAACAAATTAACAAATGGCACAGGCAGAATAACATACATTTCTGAAAGTTTAAAGCCCTTACAGAAAAAACACGACTTTCATGTGATCACATATGTGAAGTTAATGTGATAGATAACATGTGACAGCATGTAAAAGCAACATGTGATAACATGAAACTACATATGTGAAAACATGATCTCATTCGAAATAAATGTGACAAAATGTCTACATTTTTCACATGTGAATCTGCAATTCCACATGCGAGGTGAAAAGATGTTATTCTCCTCAACATAATGAACTCTAAATGTAACACATTTTCTCCAAGTGAAAAAATGGGAATGAAATTATATGGGGGTTTTATAAAGTAAGTGGTACGCTGTTCAGATAAAATTGTGTCAAACAAATCTTTTGACATTTGACATTCACTTAACACGGACTTTTCAAAATGACCACAACTGTGATTTGAACTCAACCGCTCATCTTTCTGCAGTTCTGACTATTCTGTCATCATTGATTTCCTTTACTTATTTCCGCAATTTGAGGGTTTTCTGTATAGTTGTCTAATGTTGGTGGGGAATATTATTCTGTTTTAATGTTACTCCTGAATCACTATGATGAATATACATGTGTATTTTAAGTAAAGTAAATATCAGTTTTGTTAAGACCAACTATCCTTTTCTCTCACGCCTCTTGTCTACTGGTGACACTTTCTACAATCCTATGGAAGGCAGAGCTCTCTATTTTAAATGTATTTTTATCAAGAGTCAGTTAAGAACAAATTCTTATTTACAATGACGGCCTACACCGGCCAACCCGGGCAACGCTGGACCAATTGTGCTCCGCCCTTTGGGACTCCCAATCACAGCCGATTGTGACACAACTGGGATTTGAACCAGGGTGTCTGTAGTGAGATGCAGTGCCTTAGACCGCTGCACCACTTGGGAGCCCCGCTACTGTCATGTCAATCCAGTGAAAAACTACACTGGACAGAAACGGTTTTGTATTGGTTCCATTGTGTTGAGTACTGAGTTCTAAACCTTGACCTACAATTATCACTGTGATATATTTTATAGGGACAATAATAATCTATGCCTTAGAAATACCTGACAAAGCCTCTATTTTACCACAAGCAATCATGTCACATTGATATGAACAAGGCTCAGATCTAACACAATAGTAGAAACTGAGACTTGTTGGCTGCGTTTAAACATATCTTTTCCCACTAATTGGTCTTTTGACGAATCAGATCAGCTCTTTTGTCCAAAAATGGTCAAAATAACAGAATTGGGCTGCTTGTGTAAATGCAGCCACTGAGAAGAATTGGAAAGTGACACACTGAAATAATATAGCAATAACCTTTTTGGAGCAATATTGTAACATTAACTATATCAGTATGTTAGTATATATTTATATTAACCAACTTGTTAAAATGCATGGCTCCTAATGGGGATATTATTGTATATCACGGCTGAGAGCTCATTAAATATGGATATGAATTGCTGAGTAATGGTGACTGGGAGGGTAAATTGTGACACATAGCAGAGTAGTTTTACAGTGTTTAAAAATGCAAGGTTACAGTATATGAAACAATGGGCACATTCCACTAAGAAAGACAAGTGAGTACTGTCCCTCATTTCTAGGAGAAGCTTTTGGGGCAGCCAATTCGGCAGCAGTAGTAATCCAAAGAAAATAGACTCCGGCAACTGCTCTAATACTACAAACATACAGTATCTCTATAAGTAGTTAAACTTCTTTGGATTAATTAACAGTATATGTGCCAAACAAACAAAATAGCATTTGTGATCAATACAAACAAAATACTATAGCACCATTATTGAAACCACTGCATGCAGCTAAACAACCACAGGGACGAGTTCAAAGTGAAGTTACAGGACATTACCTTTAACTTCTTGGTGACTGGGGGGCAGTTTTGAGTAGCTTGGATGAATAAGGAGCCAAGAGTAAACTGCCTGCTACTCAGCCATAAAAGCTAGAATATGCATATAATTAGTATATTTGAATAGAAAACACTGAAGTTTCTAAAACTGTTTGAATGATGTCTGTGAGTATAACAGAACTCATATGGCAGGTGAAAACCTGAGAAAAATCCAACCAGGAAGTGGGAAATTTGAGTTTTGTAGGTTTTCAACTCAAAGCCTATCGAAGATACAGTGGGATATTGGTCATGTTGCACTTCCTAAGGCTTCCACTAGATGTCAACAGTCTTAAGAACCTGGTTTAATGCTTCTACTGTGAAGTGGGGCCGAATGAGAGGGGATTAAGCCAGGTGTCTGGCAGATTGCCACGAGCTCGTGGCGCGCGGTGATGTGAAAGTTAGCTTGCATTCCATTGCTTTTCTACAGACAAAGGAATTCTCCGGTTGGAACATTATTGAACATTTATGATAAAAACATCCTAAAGGTTGATTCTATACTTCGTTTGACATGTTTCTACGACCTGTAATATAACTTTTTTGACTTTTCATCCGACCTTTCGGATGGACTTGCACCCGTGTTTGGATTTGTTTACCAAACACCCTAACAAAAGGAGCTATTTGGACATAAATGATCAACTTTATCAAACAAATCAAACATTTATTGTGGAACTGGTATTCCTGGGAGTGCATTCTGATAAAGATAATCAAAGTTAAGTGAATATTTATAATGTTGACTGCACAATGGCGGATATCTTTTTGGCTTGTTTGGTCTCTGACACAGCGGTTGCGGTAAGGAGAGGTTTATCTAAAGTTCCATCTGTAATAGGTGTATCTTTTATCAATGTTTATTCTAAGTATTTCTGTAAATTGATGTGGCTTCTCTGCAAAATCACTGCATGTTTTGGAACTACTGAACATAAAATACGATTTTTGACTTGTTAAGGATAGGGGGCAGTATTTCCCCTTTGGATGAATTGCGTGCCCATAGTGAACTGCATCAAAATCTGTCCTAAATTGCTAATATATGCATATTATACTTAATATTGGATAGAAAACACTCTGAAGTTTCTAAAACCGTTTGAATTATGTCTGTAAGTATAACAGAACTCACAGGGCAGGCAATCTTGCAAACTAGTTTTGAAATCCTGAAAGTTGGGGCAACGTTGACGTCAACAGCCCCCTCCCTTCCCAACAAGTTATGGATCTGGAAACACTTCCTATGTCTTCCACTAGATGTCCTCATTCAGTAGAAAGTGTAATGGAGCATTTGCTGTGAACTTTGACCTAATGGGAAGGAAAGTGTGACAGTGTCACAAAAGATTCATGTGCTTGAAGGCGGGTATGCGTTTGGAGTGCTTCGTCTGTTCCAATCAGCCCGAGATGAACTAGGATTGTCCAGTTGGAATGCTATTCGTTTTTTACGTTTATAACATCCTGAAGATTGATTCTGCACTTAGTTTGACCAGTTTCGTCAACCTGTAATATGTCATTTGGAAGTTTTGATGCAAAATTATCCTGGACCAGAAGTCATTTTTTGGGCATTTGAGCTGAAAGTGGTAGCAGATGCTGCTACATGGACACTAGAATTGAACATTATGAAACCAAATGATTTATTGTTGAACTAGGACTCCTTGCACTACATTCTGATCGAAGACCATCAAAGGTAAGGGAACATTTATGTTGTAATTTTGTATTTCTGTTGACTCCAACATAGCAGAGAAATATTGTTACGTCTGAGCGCTGTCTCAGATTATTGCAATGTTAGGCTTTTTCCGTAACGTTAAAAAAAAATGTGACACAGCGGTTGCATTAAGAACCAGTGTATCTTTTTAATTATATGTAGAACATGTATCTTTAGTCAAAGTTTATGATGAGTATTTCTGTTATCTGGCGTAGCTTTCTATAATTCCTCCGGAAATTTTGGAGAATTTTCTGAACATGGCGTCAATGTAAACAGAGATTTATGGATATAAAATGCATATTATCGAACAAAACATAAATGTACTGTGTAACATGTTATATGACTGTCATCTGATGAAGATTTTCAAGAGGTTAGTGAATGATTTTTTTTAAATTGTGCTTTTGTCATTTTATCTTTTGTGGTACAAAATGGCTACGCATTCTCTTTGTTTTGGTGGTGGTCTAACAAATATATGCTGTGTTTTCGCAGTAAAACATTTTAAAAATCTGACACGCTGGGTAGATGAACAAGGTGTTTATCTTTCATTTGAGGTATTGGACTTAATGTGTGGAGGTTAAATATTTCCCTGCGCCACCGTTTCAGCTGAACGGGGGGGGGTGTATTTCCTGTAGGGGAACCCATAGGCTTAACTTAAACTTCTCCTTATCTAAAGTTCCATCTGTAATAGTTGTATCTTTTATCAATGTTTATTTCAATGAGTATTTCTGTAAATTGATGTGGTTTCTCTGCAAAATCACTGCATGTTTTGGAACTACTGAACATAAAATATGATTTTTGGATATAAATATGCACTTTATCAAACAAAACATACATGTATTGTGTAACATGAAATCCTATGAGTGTCATCTGATGAAGATCATAAAAGGTTAATGATTAATTTGATCTATATTTCTGCTTTTTGGGCCTCCTCTCTTTGGCTGGAAAAATGGCTGGGTTTTCTGTGACTTGGTGGTGACCTAACAATCGTTTGTGGTGCTTTCGCTGTAAAGCCTTTTTGAAATCAGACACTGTGGCTGGATTAATGAGAATGTTATCTTTAAAATGGTGTAAAATACTTGTATGCTTGAGGAATTTTAATTTAGATTTTTGTTGTTTTGAATTTGGCGCCCTGTACTTTCACTGGCTGTTGGCGGGATGGGACGCTACTGTCCCAAATATCCCAGAGAGGTTAAACCTATTAATCTGGGTTTACACTGACCCTCTCCAAACCCCTCACAGCAGTGTTACTATACCTGACTATACGGTCCTTTTTGTAAGTATTCAGACCCCTTGACGTTTTCCAATACTTAATAGCCGCATTCTAAAATGTATTTTAAAATAATCATAATTCTCAGCAATCTATACACAATACCCCATAATGACAAATCAAAAACAGGTTTGTAGAAATGTTAGCAAATGCATTAAAAATAAAAAATTTACAATAGTATTCAGACCTTAACTCAGTACTTTTGTTGAAGCACCTTTGGTAGCGATTACAGCCTCAAGTCTTCTTGGGCACACCTGTATTTGGGGAGTTTCTCCCATTCTTCTCTGCAGATCCTCTCAAGCTCCATCAGGTTGGATGGGGATCAGTCGCTGCACAGCTATTTTTAGGTCTATCCAGAGATGTTCAATCGGCTTCAAGTCCGGGCTCTGGCTGGGCCACTCAATAGAAATTCAGACTTGTCCCGAAGCCACTCCTGCATTGTCTTGGCTGTCTGCTTAGGGTCGTTGTCCAGTTGGAAGGTGAAGCTTCGTCCCAGTCTGAGGTCCTGAGTGTTCTGGAGCAGGCTTTCATCAAGGATCTCTCTGTACATTGCTACGTTCATCTTTCCCTCGATCCTGACTAATCTCCCAGTTCATGCCGCTGAAAAACATCCCCACAACATGATGCTGCCACCACCATGCTTCACCGTTGGGATGGTGCCCGAATTCCTCCAGATGTGATGCTTGGTATTAAGGCCAAACAGTTCAATCTTGGTTTCATCACACCAGAGAATCTTGTTTCTCATGGTCAGAGAGTCCTTCAGGTGACTTTTGGCAAACTCAAAGCAGGCTGTCATGTGCCTTTTACTGAGGAGTGCTGGAGTGCTGCAGAGATGGTTGTCCTTCTGGAAGATTCTCCCATCTCCACTGTAAGAGTGACCATCGGGTTCCTGGTCACCTCCCCATTCTCCCCATTTGCTCAGTTAGGAAGAGTCTTGGTGGTTCCAAACTTCTTCTATTGAAGTATGATGGAGGCCACAATTTTCTCCGATAACTTCAAAGCTGCAGAAATGTTTTTTCACCCTTCCCCAGATCTGTACCTCGACACAATCCTGTCTCGAAGCTCTACGGACAATTCCTTCGACCTCATGGCTTGGGTTTTGCTTTGACATCCACTGTCAACTGTGAGATGTTATATAGACAAGTGTGTGCATTTCCAAATCATGTCCAATCAATTGAATTTACCACAGGTGGACTCTAATTTGTAAAAACAGCTCAAGGGTTTGACAACGTACTGTATCTAAATAAGTAACAATATTTTTTATACATTTATTAAAATTTCTAAAAACCTGTTTTCACTTCGTCATTATGGGTTTTGTTAAAATTTCTAAAAACCTGTTTTCACTTCGTCATTATGGGGTTTGTGTATAGATTGATGATCTGAATACTTTTCGAATGCACTGTATAGACATCGTTAGTATTCAATACCAAATCAAAGCACGTGAACAAAAAGCCCTTGCAGTAGACGATCATGACAAAGTGGTTTGTAAGTCATGTGGCTCCATTTGCCACGTATTTCATCTAATTTCCCTTCTCCTCTATCGGTCTCTCTCTTCCTCTCTCACTCCCTCGGCAGGCCATCCATGTACAGTGGAGTGAACCCTACCCCTTTTTCATATTAAGAATATAATATGATATAGAATACATCCTCTGTTGCAGATGTTTTCATTCGCTGCCGGGCCCTCCTCTCATGAATCAAACCTTATCAGTTGCCATCCGACTAGAGAAAGAGAGGGACAGAGAGAGAGGGGGACACAGAAGGAGAAAGAGAGCGAGAGACAGAAAGTGAGAGGGAGATAGAGAGAGGGAGATGGAGAGAAGGAAAAATACAAAAAAGGAAGGGACAAGGGGGAGAAGGAGGAGGAAGGGAGTGCACATTCACTCCCTGACCTCGTTCACCCTTATGATGATCAAGCACCAAGGACAGATTGTTAAATAATGCAGCGGCACACTAAGTACATTAAGATTTAACATAAATCAAGACCTCTGAAGCCATAACTGCCCTCTGTACTGGGATCCATTAACCTTGTCACTGGGAGAAAGGGACACATCCAGAGAGAGAATATGGACGCTTCCGTCACACCTTATGGTAGCCATTGGTACTCACATAGATAAGCCTTATGCTGGACTCATAGTGAGACATAATAATTCACACGCAGTAAAGGGTACCATTTCCAAAGATAAATTGGTAGTGCTACACATTTGTTGTGGAAGAGAGGAGTTTCTATATACAAATATACATTCAATCAAATGTTATTAATTATGTCAAGTTTTCCTTCTGATGCGAATTCATTGACAACTTGACGTTGACTCCCTGATCGAAAATCAGCCCCAATCGGCATCGTCCTGTCTACTGTCCAACAACATCAGCTATTGACTTTCCAATGTTTTCAAATCAAACGCTGTCTTTAAAAATGATCAGAACCCTTTTAAACCATTCAAAACTACTTCTATCACTTTCCCTGCTTGTTCTTTTCTTTACATCAACTTATTTCTTCCACCCCTCTTTTCAAGATGTGCCAATCCAATCAATGGACGGTCCGTTCATCTGTCTTTCCAGCCTTTCAGCAATATGCAGAACAGCTGCTGTCTTTAAAAACACCAAAGAAGGGATGGAATTTTCCGTAAACCAGAGAAATCAAAGGAGAACCAAGACAATTGAGCCTCACCACCACAGATCACATTGTAGAGCGGAGGATAAAGGGTTAATCCACTGTTTAAACCAAATGAACCTTTGAGCTGGCTTCCTAAGCTTATAGCTCAGAAACAATGCCCTTATCTCTCTCCCTCAACCTGCCTTCCGTTCAGCATACTGCCAGGGAGAAATTAGCATGTCAATCATGTCGGAGGATGACATTTAAAAAGCCTGTAAAGGACTAGTATGAAATCACAGAAATTAATTGCAAACACACTTCCGCTTGAATTTTTCATAGGGAATTGAAATTCCTTTACATCCCTTTGTGAGGAAAAGGAGAAAAAAAATCCCAAAATAGTTTTAAATAAACGACTCGCAGTAATTAGGGAGTCCACTATCAAATGACTGAGCATTTTGAAACAATGAATTATAGGAGTATTTTTTATTCTGTCTTAGTTCAGTAAAACCAAACAAACAGACAGACAGCTTCAAGGAACGTTTGAGTTCCCCAGATCCACACAGCTACAAGACAGCTACATTTATTTGCCTTCTATAGAAAAAATAAAAACAATATTATTACTCCCTTAATGCGTTTTTCATTTTGGCATATATTTGTTTCGGCAAAAGAAGTCTTCAGTTAAGGCAAGTCATCACTATGTAACGGAGTGCTTCTTTGATTCTAATGAGAAATGGGAGCATTTGAATGAAGCTCAGCCTGAAAGATAACAGGTTCATAGAGGTATTAAGTGTTTGAGAACATTTCATGTTAAATCTCTGTCTTTCTCAAACACTGCTCAACTGACGTACAGCCACAGAAAAAAGTAAATCCTCCACCAATTGTTTCAACATTCCATAAACTAATGGACCAGCTAGACTCTGAAAGGTACAACTTGACAAGCAAATGAGACTGAAATAGCAAAAGGAGACCAAACCGTCTATTTTGAAAGGTTGTAGCAGATATTCAATTGATTCTACAGGTCATGGGTCACGATGGATTTCATTTGCAGATATATGAGTGGGTAAAAGAGGGAGAGCACAGACTGTAAAAAGCCCTCGGACCCTGGCGAGGGAGTGTGTGTGTGCGAACGTGCGCACATTTATGTGTGCGTGTCGGGGCATGTGTGCGGGCTTGAGTGTGTCTGTGTGCGTGTGTGGGTTGACATCAGGTTAGCCTTCCGTGCCAGTGGTGAGGTGTATCGCTAAAGAGTATTCCGGGTCAGCAAATCAGAGCTCTTGGATAACCCAGCAGGGGGGACTCTGGGTAGAGATATTTGACGGGGGCACGTGGCATGCTCGGTGGTGCCCCAGCGGGCCTCACAGCGGGCGCTGTTAGTTTACCATGCTGGGACACAGTATCGCACACAGAAATAACAAATGACAAGTGAATGAGGCTGATGCTGTGAGGCGGGTTAAAGCAGGACCTCTGAAAGAGCGGCAAGCTCACATGGTACCCTATTCCTTATATATTGCACTTTTGATGACCAGATCCCTACGGGCCACTGAGTGTCACATTATTACAGAAATTGACTGCTGTGGTACCAAAGGCTCTCCCCCCGGTTGACTTCATTAGTGCACCCGGTACCACAAAACGTTTTGCGACGGAAAACAGAAATAAGCAATTCTTATTATTCTTATTACAGATATGCTGCTATGCAATCTGGTTTCAGAGCTGGTCATGGGTGCACCTCAGCCACGCTCAATGTCCTAAATGATATCTTAACCGCCATCGATAAGAAACATTACTGTGCAGCCGTATTCATTGATCAGGCCAAGGCTTTCGACTCTGTTTATCACCACATCCTCATCGGCAGACTCGACAGCCTTGGTTTCTCAAATGATTGCCTCGCCTGGTTCACCAACTACTTATCTGATAGAGTTCAGTGTGTCAAATCGGAGGGTCTGCTGTCCGGACCTCTGGCAGTCTCTATGGGGGTGCCACAGGGTTCAATTCTTGGACCGACTCTCTTCTCTGTATACATCAATGATGTCACTCTTGCTGCTGGTGAGTCTCTGATCCACCTCTACGCAGACGACACCATTCTGTATACTTCTGGCCCTTCTTTGGACACTGTTAACAACCCTCCAGGCAAGCTTCAATGCCATACAACTCTCCTTTGTGGCCTCCAATTGCTCTTAAATACAAGTAAAACTAAATGCATGCTCTTCAACCGATCGCTGCCTGCACCTGCCCGCCTGTCCAACATCACTACTCTGGACGGCTCTTAGAATACGTGGACAACTTCAAATACCTAGGTGTCTGGTTAGACTGTAAACTCTCCTTCCAGACCCACATCAAACATCTCCAATCCAAAGTTAAATCTAGAATTGGCTTCCTATTTCCCAAAAAAGCATCCTTCACTCATGCTGCCAAACATACCCTTGTAAAACGGACCATCCTACCAATCCTCGACTTCGGCGATGTCATTTACAAAATAGCCTCCAATACCCTACTCAACAAATTGGATACAGTCTCACAGTGCAATCCGTTTTGTCACCAAAGCCCCATATTCTACCCGCCATTGTGACCTGTACGCTCTCGTTGGCTGGCCCTCGCTTCATACTCGTCGCCATAAGCACTGGCTCCATGTCATCTACAAGACCCTGCTAGGTAAAGTCCCCCTCGATGGTCACCATAGCCTTACCCACCTGTAGCACGCGCTCCAGCAGGTATATCTCTCTGGTCACCTCCAAAACCAATTATTTCTTTGGCCGCCTCTCCTTCCAGTTCTCTGCTGCCAATGACTGGAACGAACTACAAAAATCTCTGAAACTGGAAACACTTGTCTCCCTCACTAGCTTTAAGCACCAACTGTCAGAGCAGCTCACAGATTACTGCACCTGTACATAGCCCACCTATAATTTAGCCCAAACAACTACCTCTTTCCCTACTGTATTTAATTGATTTATTTTGCTCCTTTGCACCCCATTATTTTTATTTCTACTTTGCACATTCCTCCACTGCAAATCTACCATTCCATTGTTTTACTTGCTATATTATGTTTACTTTGCCACCATGGCCTTTTTTTTCCCTTTACCTCCCTTATTTCACCTCATTTGCTCACATCGTATATAGACGTGTTTATACTATATTATTGACTGTATGTTTGTTTTACTCCATGTGTAAATCTGTGTCGTTGTATGTGTAACTGCTTTGCTTTATCTTGGCCAGGTCGCAATTGTAAATGAGAACTTGTTCTCAACTTGCCTACCTGGTTAAATAAAGGTGAAGAAAAAAAAGTTAATGTAGTCACTCCATGCATCAGTCAGTTTTCTTCTATTTGGTGGTCAATGAGTACAACCCACATCATCTTTACATTTGCTCATCATATTGGTACGAGAGTACATATATACAGAGAGAGGGTGGAAAAGACAGGAAGAAAAGGAATAAATGAATAACCAACCAATGCCGATAAAGACAGCTTTGTAACCTTCATCTCTCAGAGAGAGCAGAGTCATCCCGTCCTGGCCCAGGGCTTTCTCACACACCACCTGAAACAATACAACACAACTCATTAGTAGTTATAACGGGAGCACCAGCTCTAAGAACATTTCAACGGATAATCTATTGTATAATTATAATAAATGTTGTACGTAAAATGCTTGATGATCAAAAACCGAACGTTCTAACACCTGGCTTAACACTCCGGTTGGATGAGCATCTCTGTTATTAATGAGTTGTACCAATAATCAAAATGACCTAACTTGGGACGCTGTTCACTCTTTATGTGATTATAAGTCTTCTTCAAATTCTTCACTTCTACTATTTATCTTTTCACAGAACAGAACAGAGCAGAAAAATCCACATAGACATGCAAATGCCTCACCTCTAACTACTCCCCTCACTCCACTCCCTCCATTCTTTTCAGCAACCAAATCTGTTTCCTGGTTTAAAATGAATCATGAGCAGGTGCTGTCTGGTCTGCCGTGGCTGGCTAGCTGGCCGTGGTAAGGACTATCGATTGCCCTTTCTCACCACTGTGGCATTCAAGCAACAGACAGACAGACAGACAAGCTAGAGCATCGCCCCAAGTTGCAGCCGGTGCCGAAGACACAAGGTCTCAGCAGCCTGGAGCCTGCCGGCCTGATGCAGCTTTTAATTGTTCTTTATTAATGCGCCTGACATTTGGGCTGCTGATCTTCTCCCAGACCTGTCGCCTGTGCTAGCCTCTGATGTAAACGAGGAAGGGGACAGGGGAATGGAGGAAGAGAGAGAGATGGAGAGAGGGGACAGGGGGAGATTGAGAGAGAGTGGGAGGGGAGGTGGGGGACTCATTACCTTGATGCCCAAATCCATCATCAGCTCCACCTCGAAGTGCACTACCTCATATGGCAGCCTGAACTGAGGGATCTCCACAGAGCTGTGAGAGAGAGAGAGAGAGAGAATGAGAGAGAGAATGAGAGAGAGAATGAGAGAGAGAATGAGAGGAGAGAATGAGAGAGAGAATGAGAGAGAGAGAGAGAATATGAGAGAAAGAGAGGAGAGAATGCGAGAGAGAGAGAGAATATGAGAGAAAGAGAGGAGAGAATGCGAGAGAGAGAGAGAGAGAGAAAGAGAGGAGAGAATGCGAGAGAGAGAGAGAGAGAGAGAAAGAGAGGAGAGAATGCGAGAGAGAGAGAGAGAGAGAGAAAGAGAGGAGAGAATGCGAGAGAGAGAGAGAGAGAGAGAAAGAGAGGAGAGAATGCGAGAGAGAGAGAGGAGAGAGAGAGAGAGAGAGAGAGAAAGAGAGGAGAGAATGCGAGAGAGAGAGAGAGAGAGAAAGAGAGGAGAGAATGCGAGAGAGAGAGAGAGAGAGAAAGAGAGGAGAGAATGAGAGAGAGAAAGAGAGGAGAGAATGCGAGAGAGAGAGAGAGAGAGAAAGAGAGGAGAGAATGCGAGAGAAAGAGAGGAGAGAATGCGAGAGAAAGAGAGGAGAGAATGCGAGAGAGAGAGAGGAGAGAATGCGAGAGAAAGAGAGGAGAGAATGCGAGAGAGAGAGAGGAGAGAAGAGAGAGAGAGAGAGAGAGAGAGAGAAAGAGAGGAGAGAATGCGAGAGAAAGAGAGGAGAGAATGCGAGAGAGAGAGAGAGAGAGAGAAAGAGAGGAGAGAATGCGAGAGAGAGAGAGAGAGAGAAAGAGAGGAGAGAATGCGAGAGAGAGAGAGAGAGAAAGAGAGGAGAGAATGAGAGAGAGAAAGAGAGGAGAGAAGAGAGAGAGAGAGAGAGAAAGAGAGGAGAGAATGCGAGAGAAAGAGAGGAGAGAATGCGAGAGAAAGAGAGGAGAGAATGCGAGAGAGAGAGGAGAGAATGCGAGAGAAAGAGAGGAGAGAAGAGAGAGAGAGAGGAGAGAATGCGAGAGAGAGAGAGAGAGAATGCGAGAGAGAGAGAGAGAGAGAGAGAGAGAGAGAGAGAGAGAGAGAGAGAGAGAGAGAGAGAGAGAGAGAGAGAGAGAGAGAGAGAGAGAGAGAGAATGAATGTGACTGGGAGATGGAGAAGGGGAAAGAGGAACAGGACGAAAAGGAAGAGGAGGATGAGGCGGATGAGGAGGAGGATGAAGAAGAGGGATGACAGAAAAAGGACTCTCAGAGGAATATGAAAAGTTAGGCGTGAGGAAGAAAAAATAGACACAGTGAAGAGGATTCTCTATACTGTTGCAACAGCAACTCCTTTTTCTTATTTTCATTTGATGAACTGGGTTGGTATTCACTTTTTCTACTTTCTCTGCCTAAAAAAATATCCTGCTTCTATGTCCAACCTCTCCCTGAACCATCCTCAAATTCTTCATTTTATTCCCGGGTGTCCTTCGAAGTACGTGAAACCCACTGTGGACATTTGCTGGAATCCTAGGAGAAATCAAAGAACGTCTGCTAAATGACTAAAATGTACTAAAGGCCTGGGTAGGTAATTGGTAACCCAATCCAAACTCAGGCATTTGAAAGATGAATATTCACAATTACCAAAACTCTCATTAGCAGCTGTGACCTTATACAATGTTCTTTATATTGATCCAGCAGACCCATGATCAACAATGCCCTTTAGTGGTAAATGCCCCACACAAAAGGACATGAATTTAGATGAATTACAGATGCATATCCGCAAGCGTTGACAAGGAGCCACAGATCTGGCTTTAAGTTACACCATTGACTAATTGCTGCCCAGGAAGAGAATGAATACAAATGTAGGATCTTAATTCGATCACTCTTTTGTTGCTGAGAACTGAAATTGATGATAAGCATTGTCATTTACATAAATTCACTGAAAACCTATACTAACATTGCACTTTTCACGTAGCCTACTTTTTGCTTAACTTTGTGAACAAAACACTCAAATCCTGTTGATGCAGGATTATTTTGCTGTGACAATATATACTGAGTATACTAAACATTAAGAACACGTTCCTAATATTGAGTTCCTAATTTGTAATTATGAAGACCCAGGTTTGGGTCAAAGTCCTAGTCCGATTAAACATTATTCGATTACATTTTTGTTATTTTGTTATGTTACTAGCCATTGAAAAATTTTTTTTTACAATGTCAACTTGAAAAGAGGTCTAGGTGTGACAACAAACACTAGTGGGATTGGGAAGTTTTACCTCAGTCCGCCAATCCACTTCTGTTTTTCGAATATGGTGATGTCATCGTAGCCAAGGCGAGCCAGGAAGGAAGCACAGCTGATGCTGGCCGGGCCACAGCCAATCAGAGCGATCTTGGAGTGGAAGCTGTTAGGCATCTGGTCTGGAGGAGGGAGAGCTGGGTTCCTCACTTGAGGAATGCCCATCTTACTAAAGATCTGAGGTGATAACAGGCACATGAGGGAGTTTGGTTTATGTACTTGCTTGATTGCTTGCTTACTTAGACCATTCAATTCCTAGTGGAATATACAATGCATTCGGAAAGTATTCAGACCCCTCAACTTTTTCCACATTTTGTGATGTTACAACCTTACTCTAAAATGTATTAAATGTACTATTTTCCTCATCAATCTACACAGATGACAAATGCCATAATGACAAAGCGAAACAGGTTTCTTGACATTTTTGCAAATTTAGAACGAACAAAAACAATAAATACCATATTCAGACCCTTTGCTATGAGACAGTTAATTGTGCTCAGGTGCATCCTGTTTCCATTGATCATCCTTGAGATGTTTCTACAAATTGATTGGAGTCCACCTGTGGTAAATTCAATTGACATGATTTGCAAAGGCACACACCTGTCTATATAAGGTCCCACAGTTGACAGTGCATTTCAGAGCAAAAACCAAGCCACGAGGTCAAATTAATTGTCCGTAGAGCTCCGAGACAGGACTGTGTTGAGGCACAGATCTGGGGAAGGGTACCAAAACTGCAGCATTGAAGGTCTCCAAGAACACTGTGGCCTCCATCATTCTTAAATGGAAAAAGTTTGGAACCAACAAGACTCTTCCTGGAGCTGGCCTCCAAGCCAAACTGAGCAATCAGGGGAGAAGGGTCTTTGTCAGAGAGGTGACCAAGAATTCATGGTCGGAGTTCCTCTGTGGATATGGGAGAACCTTCCAGAAGGACAACCATCAATGCAGCACTCCACCAAGCAGGCCTTTATGGTAGAGTGGCCAGACGGAAGCTACTCCTCAGTAAAAGGCACATAACAGCCCGCTTGGAGTTTTCCAAAAGTCACCTAAAGGACTCAAACCATGAGGAACAAGATTCAGTGGTCTGATAACTCGGTACTGGTACCCCCTGTACGTAGCCTCGTTATTGTTATGTAATCTTCTTGTGTTGCTTTTAGATTTTATTTTATTTTTATTCACTTCAGTTGACTTAGTAAATATTTTCTTAACTCTATTTCTTGAACTGCATTGTTGATTAAACGCTTGTAAGTAAGCATTTCACCGTAAGGTCTACTACACCTGTTGTATTCGTGGCATGTGACAAATAAAATTGGATTTGATTATGATTTGATGAAACCAAGATTGAACTGTTTGGCCTGAATGCCAAACATCATGTCTGGAAGAAGCCTGGTACCATCCCTACGGTGAAGCATGGTGGTGGCAGCATCATGCTGTGGGGATGTTTTTCAGTGGCATGGACTAGGAGACTAGTCAGCATCAAGGGAAAGATTAACGGACCAAAGTACAGAGAGATCCTTGATGAAAACCTGCTCCAGAGCACTCAGGACCTCAGACTGGGTCGAAGGTGGCTTTGGGACAAGTCTCTAGAGAGACTTGAAAATAGCTGTGCAGCAACGCTCACCATCCAACTTGGCAGAGCTTGAGTGGATCTGCCAAGAAGTACAGGAGAAACTCCCCAAATTCAGGTGTGCCAAGCTTGTAACGTCATACCCAAAAAGACTTGAGGCTGTAATCTCTGCCAAAGATGCTTCACCAAAGTACTGAGTAAAGGGTCTGAATACTTATGTAAATGTAATATTTAAAATGTTTAAAAAACGGCTTTTGCTTTGTCATTATGGGGTATTGTGTGTAGATTGGAAAAAAACAAATGTAGTTACATTTTAGAATTAGGCTGTAACGTAACAAAACGTGGAAAAAGTCAAGGGGTCTAAATACTTTCCCAATGCACTGTAGGTCATCATTAATGAACCACAACCAGTTCCAAAACCTTTCATCCTGTGTCATTTGTTCCACTCATTCATGCTTGGTTTATCCCCATCCAGTACTAGCAACGCCTGCCAATGCCTGTCTAGACTGACTTACTGTATGGCAGGGGTGTTCATTTATCCTGGCCATGCTAAAACCAGGAAGTGTTCAATTGCACATACAAAACGGTTCAAAACATGGTCTGCCCAACTAAAAGCTATCTATGGGACTACACCACACTGGCTGTTAAATAACTAGCCCGAGAGTCATCTACTAGAATAATATATGGAGAGAAAACAACATTAATCAGATAGCTTCTGTAATGCACCATGTACACTGATGATTCAAGAGAAATATAGACGACTGCAACACAAACAGGTGAACGAGAATGCTGTAGCAGCAACATATCCATAATTAGGGGTGAAATGAGAGTGAGGACACTTTGTCTCCTTAATAAGATGATCTAGATCAATACATGAAGCCTCAAATTGTTACTGCAATATTATGCCTGAGCTTTAGGTGATATTCATTTAGTTATTCATGTGTTTCATGAACTGTGAAGCCCAAATTCCTGCATGACAAATGCATTTTTAATAGTGCTTAAGAGCAGTTCCGAGGCCTTGTTATTCAAAACACCCATCTCTGTTTTTCTAATTCTTCTCACACTCTAATTGAACACACTAATTGAACACCAAACTACTACTGCTGCGGTGCTAGCTTTGCGTCACATTTTATATGTGTGGGTAGCACTGGGTACAATAAGCACACAGCACACGCATACAGAAGCATCAATCAAAAGCATCATCCAGCTTCAACGGATGAAACATGACTCTCCCCTGCCCAGTGCTTATCATCATAACAAACTGGACACATCAATACTGCTTTCACAAGACAACTCCCCTCTGGTCTGTCTGAACTACTGAGAGTTAACAGTAACACTGTCATTCAGGCCATATTATACACCTCAGTGCCAGACTCTAGGTAGAAACTAATACGCTTATATCCACTATAAGATTAGGAAAAGAATAAAGCCTAAATGAAAGGTGGCTTTGACTTTATCAGTAATGTTGAGAGGACTAGAGCTAGGAGCATGGAGCGCAGGCTGAATGGAGCTGATAGAAGCTGAGCAGCGATCGCCCAGATAGCCCCCTTCTCTTTCTCTTCTTCCTGAGCTTATCTAATTATCTGCTAGATAACCGCCCTGACCTTTCCCATTTAAGGAGAGAGGAGAGCTGCCACATGATAGAGATGTATAGTAGTCACAGCAGATGTGGCAGGCAGCGAGAGAGAGAGAGAAGAGAAGGGAGCGGACGGAAGGCTTTTGTAATTGTGCCTTTTATCCTTTAGGAAGTAATGAAACTTTAACGTGAGCTTCTCTTGCTTTCTGAGATGTGTCACTCGATTAGTCTTGATAGGAAGAGAAGGCAGGAGGAGGAAAGGTGTGCGAGATGGCTAGAAATGAACTGTTTTGTTGTACTGTTGTACTCCGTTCCTGTAGCTAAAGAACAGGATCTAAAACACACGGCAGTATACAGTACCTGAGAGGATGATAAACGCACTGATTAAAGAATCCAACCCCCTGGCAAAGCCCGCGTGCCAACCTTCCTCTCGTTGTGCGTGTTTGTCTCATTGTTCTAAAGCAATAAAGGGAAATTAACAGACTAACATGCAAAGATAATCATCCACGTCACAATAGATTGAAGGTGTATACAGGCACCCGTTTTGTCATCTTGACTTCCTCTGATACAAAGTGATCTCGTTATGCCGTTCTTCATTCAGTAGCTCTGTGTTGTCTATGCATGTACTCTACCTTGAACTACGGAGTAGTACAATTTAATTGGGCTGAGCACACCTACAGTACAGTTGGTTACAGTTACATAACGGCAACGTAGGTAAAGTGACATGCTCACAATTATTTTCCTTTCATATACCTGCAGAACCATTCATTCAATTTGTAAAAGTGTAGGATTTTGTCGATTTGCGTCCAATAATGATCCTTCAGGCATTTTGTAGAAGTGTAAGATTCCTTCCATCTACAGTACGTAGAATAAGTAAGACCATTTACATCCATTCCTCAGAATGTACTCGTCTTGTTGAACTCTCTCCAGAATGAAAGAGTTCGTTACTGTAGAGGAAATGCATCCTTAGCAGCAGGCAGCCCTACAAGATGTGTGGGTCAAAGGCAGCAATTCAAGCCCACACACCATCTCTGACATTTCACTTTAATTAGCTGTTACCATGGAACTAAATAAAGCTCACCACCACAATGACGGGAACAGATATCCTGATTATCTCGGAGCTACACCATGAACACACACACACGTAATCACACACACACACACACACACACACACACACACACACATGCAGGCCCACACGCACACACACACACACACACACACACACACACACACCCACACGCAAGCACACACACACTTGATGTTCTAATCATTATTCACCATGAGGAAGAATTAGGGGGAAAAGATAGTAGCGCACATGATGAAACAAATGTAGCATATAGCAGTTCAAAAAACATGTAGCTTTACACAGACTCCTGTCATCAGTGATAATGGTCATGGCACATGAAGAACATCAACACATCTCCTCTCATATCTATTTACCACTAAAATAGATATGTACAGCATTCCTTTAAAGGACTTCTTGGCACTGTGTATTTCTTACATTTCCCTTCTTCGTTAGTCCTTTTTCTTTAGAACATACAGTCAAATTAATTTCAGTTGGCATTGACTCCTGCAGCCTATATGTTTTAGACATGAAAGAAAGATTCTCCCATTCCTTACGTCTGCTTTACACTGGGTCATAACTAAGTCATCTGTGTTGACTTTGACATCTTGCATAATTCTCTGTTCTGTTGTCTTCTCCCTGGTTTTTACTTCTATTTCCTCCCCCCATCCCTCTTTCCACCAGCCGGTTCCTAATGGTGAATCTGATGTTTATCATACCAGAAGGTTAGGCTTGGATGATAAATAAGGGGAGAATTGTGACTTTATTGGCAGAGGGCTGTACTGACGCCATAACAACGGATTGAGAGGCCCCATTAATACTGAGCTTGATGCTGCAGCACAGCACTCCCTCACCCGTTATGGGGACTTAGTAGAGATAGGACCATGCAATGTACAATGAAGGGAAACACAGCACTGGGCAGCACAGTAGAGTACAATGCTGTGCAGAGTAAAGAGCAGTGTAGTACAGTAGAGTGCAGAGTAGTGTAGTAGAGTAGAGTGCAGAGTAAAGAGCAGGGTAGTACAGTAGAGTGCAGAGTAGTGTAGTACAGTACAGAGTAAAGAGCAGGGTAGTACAGTAGAGTGCAGAGTAGTGTAGAACAGTAGAGTACAGAGTAAAGAACAGTGTAGTACAGTAGAGTGCAGAGTAAAGAGCAGTGTAGTACAGTAGAGTGCAGAGTAAAGAGCAGTTTAGTACAGTAGAGTAAAGCGTAAAGAGCAGGGTAGTACAGTAAAGTGCAGAGTAAAGAGCAGGGTAGAACAGTACAGAGTAAAGAGCAGGGTAGTACAGTACAGAGTAAAGAGCAGGGTAGTACAGTAGAGTACAGAGTAAAGAGCAGGGTAGTACAGTAGAGTACAGAGTAAAGAGCAGTGTAGTACAGTAGAGTGCAGAGTAAAGAGTAGTTTAGTACAGTAGAGTGCAGAGTAGTGTAGTACAGTAGAGTAAAGAGCAGTGTAGTACAGTAGAGTACAGAGTAAAGAGTAGTGTAGTACAGTAGAGTACAGAGTAAAGAGCAGTGTAGTACAGTAGAGTGCAGAGTAAAGAGCAGGGTAGTACAGTAGAGTACAGAATAAAGAGCAGGGTAGTACAGTAGAGAACAGAGTAAAGAGCAGTGTAGTACAGTAGAGTACAGAGTACAGAGTAAAGAGCAGGGTAGTACAGTAGAGTACAGAGTAAAGAGGAGTGTAGTACAGTAGAGTACAGAGTAAATAGCAGGGTAGTACAGTAAAGTGCAGAGTAAAGAGCAGTGTAGTACAGTAGAGTGCAGAGTAGTGTAGTAGAGTAGATTGCAGAGTAAAGAGCATGGTAGTACAGTGGAGTGCAGAGTAGGGTAGTACAGTAAAGTGCAGAGTAAAGAGCTGTGTAGTACAGTAGAGTGCAGAGTAGTGTAGTAGAGTAGATTTCAGAGTAAAGAGCAGTGTAGTACAGTAGAGTGCAGAGTAAAGAGCAGGGTAGTACAGTAAAGTGCAGAGTAAAGAGCTGTGTAGTACAGTAGAGTGCAGAGTAGTGTAGTAGAGTAGATTTCAGAGTAAAGAGCAGGGTAGTACAGTAGAGTGCAGAGTAAAGAGCAGGGTAGTACAGTAGAGTGCAGAGTAGTGTAGAACAGTAGAGTGCAGAGTAAAGAGCAGGGTAGTTCAGTTGAGTACAGAGTAAAGAGCAGTGTAGTACAGTAGAGTGCAGAGTAAAGAGCAGGGTAGTACAGTAGAGTACAGAGTAAAGAGCAGGGTAGTACAGTAGAGTACAGAGGAAAGAACAGGGTAGTACAGTAAAGAGCAGGGTAGTGCAGTAGAGTGCAGAGTAAAGAGCAGGGTAGTACAGTAGAGTACAGAGTAAAGAGCAGGGTAGTGCAGTAGAGTGCAGAGTAAAGAGCAGGGTAGTGCAGTAGAGTGCAGAGTAAAGAGCAGGGTAGTACAGTAGAGTACAGAGTAAAGAGCAGGGTAGTACAGTAGAGTGCAGAGTAAAGAGCAGGGTAGTGCAGTAGAGTGCAGAGGAAAGAGCAGGGTAGTACAGTAGAGTACAGAGTAAAGAGCAGGGTAGTACAGTAGAGTGCAGAGTAAAGAGCAGGGTAGTACAGTAGAGTGCAGAGAAGCAGCAGGTTAACGTAATGACGTATACAAATACAATATCAGTGGTTAACAGTGCAGTAGTGAGTAAGAAACTATATGGTAATTGCTTGAGCTGTTCTGAAGATCCAGGATAATGTGTCTGGTAAAAACCTAAAAAGACATGCCAAAGACTGCATAGAGGTGTAACAATGTTGCAACATGTGGTAAGATAATGCTGTTGCTGTATATATTCTATGGACACATTTACATGTGGAATAGATGTAAATGTACACACAACGTTACAGCAGAAATGTTAAAACATCAATTATAACCAGACCGTGGTATCTGTAACAATCACATTGTTAAAAGCTACTCACTGCTAACTACCAACAGCTGGCGTGTTTTGATACCCAGTCAGAAATACACCTCCTCAATGGCTTCGCCCTAACACAGTCCTGCAGCCCAACAGCCTATCCATCCACCCATACACCTGATGTGTCTCTACATATAGTTTACACTCCTTATCCTCTACACTCCTTCTAAAAATGTATCAAAACACCATCACTACTAACTGAACAGGTAGCAGCTTGTCAGACTTCTCAAACTGGATGTGTGTGAGGGGGTGGCTTGAGCTCAACCTTGTTTCATTCTGGCAAAGACATTGACCAATTAAAACGATGTGAAAAAGTATATCCTTTCACATAAGTTAAAGAAATGTGTTTTGTATGCCTCATTTCTAACATGTAATGCATTCGTATCTCATAATGTGAATCAAATGAATGTCCAGAATACCTGTCAGTGTGTATCGAGGTGAATCAAGCAGCTCAAGTCATGTGTCCAAGTGAGTCTGATGAGGACTACAGAAAGGGTTGAAGAGGACTACAACACCCATACCTCAGTGGCGAACTGCTGGAGCCCCCCGATGTTGATTGGTCCTTCCTCAGAGGCATAGAGGTTACAGCCCCCCACACAGAGGTCAGAGGTCGGGCACACCATGCCACAAGTCAGGCCTAGGGGGTTGTCTGACAAGATCGACTTCGCCGCCCCATAGTAGTTCTGGAACACACACAGAACACACAGGCACACACACAGAACACACAGGCACACACAGGAACACACACAGGCAGTTTTCAGGACTTGGAAGGAAATTTCAATTTTGTCATATTTATGTGATAATAACTGCTTCAAAAAGCTTGACCGAATCCTGTCACTTCAAACCAATGGTATAGCACCCAAAATGTAAAAACAAGTGGCACATATAGAATATTGGATGATATTATAGTAATTTGGTTATTTAGATAACATTTTCCGTATAATAATTTAGGGGGATAACACAAACCACGACAGCAATTGTGTGTACTTTCAGAGGGTATCTGGTTTTTGTATTACAGTTCTACCATGTACTCATAGTACCGACAGACTTTTACGAACTGTTTTGACTGGATCTAAGCATATATCTTGATATATATTTTGATGATAGTTATAAACAGTTATGACTATAGGCGAATATGTAAGGTGCTCTATTCAGGTGATCTGTCTATCTGGTCATAATCACTGATTCAGGTCCCCCTCTACCCCTCTGGTGATATACATAACTTAATATTCCATCTCCAGAGAAACCTGGATTGAAATAAAGACTTCATTAGATTTGCCTTACTTTCAGAGAATACACACCAGTGCAACTCTCAAATAAAATAAAATTTTATTTGTCACATGCGCCGAACATAACAGGTGCAGACCTTACCGTGAAATGTTTACTTACGAGCCCTTAACAAACAATGTAGTTTGAAATAAATTAAGTTCAGAAAATATCAAATAAAAAAGTAACAAGAAAAATACATAACAATACAGGGGGTACTGGTACCGAATCAATGTGCGGGGGTACAGGTTAGGCAAGGTAATTTGTACATGTAGGTAGGGGTAAAGTGACTATGCATAGGTAATAAACAGCGAGAAGCAGCAGTGTAAAAACAAAGCGTGGGGGGGGGTGTCAATGATGATTAATTGTTAAGCAGTCTTATGGCTTGGGGGTAGAAGCTGTTAAGGAGGCTTTTGAACCTTCCGTGCGGTAGCAGAGAGAACAGACTATGACTTGGGTGACATAAGTCGGAAGTTTACATACACCTTCACAATGATAGGAAGAGCCGACATCGAAGAGAGCCAAAAAGTACAAATCTCTGTCCCCATGTGCAGTTGCAAACTGAAGTTTGGCTTTTTTATGGCAGTTTTGGAGATGTGGCTTCTTCCTTGCTGAGCGGCCTTTCAGGTTATGTCGATATAGGACTCGTTTTACTGTGGATATAGATACTTTTGTACCCGTTTCATCCAGCATCTTCACAAGGTCCTTTGCTGTTGTTGTAGGATTGATTCGCACTTTTCGCACTAAAGTACGTTCATCTCTAGGTGACAGAACGTGTCTCCTTCCTGAGCGGTATGATGGCTGCGTGGTACCATGGTGTTTATACTTGCGTACTATTGTTTGTACAGATGAACGTGGTATCTTCAGGCGTTTAGAAATTGCTCCCAAGGATGAACCAGAGTTTTTTCCCCTGAGGTCTTGGCTGGTTTCTTTAGATTTTCCCATGATGTCAAGCAAAGAGGCACTGAGTTTGAAGGTAGGCCTTGAAATACAACCACAAGTACACCTCCAATTGACTCAAATTATGTCAATTAGCCTATCAGAAGCTTCTAAAGCCATGACATAATTTTCTGGAATTTTTCAAGCTGTTTAAAGGCAGAGTCAACTTAGTGTATGTAAACTTCTGACGCACTGGAATTGTGATAGAAACTGAAGAATAATAGTATTTTAAAAACTAAATAACAGAAATATAAGAATAATTCTCATTTAGAATGGCAACAGACTTGATAGAACTCATGACAGTTCTATAACACTATATAATTTATTTAATTTTCACTGGCAAGGATAATATAGGAAACCCTACAATACATTTCATTAAAGAGAGCATAACAATTGTATTATAAAGTTATTTTATTAGGGAAATGTGGAGCCAATCAAAATCAAGGACACTGTTGAATTGCAGTAAATATTCAAGATTTAAGCTTCCTGCTCTGTGTAAACCTATTAATCACCTGTATGTGTCAAATATTATATCAATAAAATTATTCCATAACTGAATGATAATGAGTTCCCTGCTTATGTCAAATGTAAAAGCCTCAATATCCCTATAAGGTTCCCTAACATCGAAAACTAACAGTCATAGAAGTAAAAGTAGCTATAGGCAAGGAGAGACAATATTGGTTCAAATCCCTCCGGTCGTTTGGGGTTTCCAACAAGAAACAATAACAGAAATGTAAAAATAGTAGTATGCACCTATTATGCCATGCAAATAATGTTGCCGACACACATAATATTAGCTTGTCTAAGGCATACATTAGATAATGAAATGACAGGAAGAGTCCTAGATTAAAAAACCCTTTCATATTTGTTTCCCTCTATATCAACACTGAGATAGCCTAACTGTTTATTTCACCACTTTCATCTACAAGGACACTGAAATGACTGATTTGATCTGTTTTATAAGGTTTCTCCCATTCACAACGTCCTATAACTTCACTGTAAACAACTATTCTTATCAGACACAGCATATATTATGCAGGTTTGTTTACAGAGCATCATTAAATAGCAATTCAGCATGCCAGTGTGAG